>NC_071326.1:49998409-50298863 GCF_943734725.1 Anopheles marshallii | reverse complement strand
CAACAGCAGAGGTTAAAAAGAACTACAGTGAACTACTATCAACAATGTGAGCGAATGGTCCACTGCTTTAAGACAAAATCTAATACGACTAAATGAAACGACAGTTAGAGCTGATGTAGCCGCTCTATTGCCGTTTCAATGTAATTATTGTTATACACCTGATGATGCGTTTCCTTTGCTGTTAGAGAAATATTTGTACCAGTAACACAACTGCTCACTCATACCACGTCATAGAGATAGAGAGAACGAACGAAAATTGTTCAATAGAAAACAACACACTGCAGGGCTTTTATCACGGAGTAAATTACACGGCAAAGAAATAGTCGCTTTGTTGTACCGAATCATGCTCATCATCAGCAGTAATGTTCAGCTCATTGCTGAACTTTCTAGATTCCCCAGGAAAATCATTAGTTTTTAAAGTGTAATCAAAAACCTGCACAAGAGAACGAACCATCCCCAAAACCCCTGTAGTCTACTGATTAGATGTGTTCGCTTCGTGAGATAACGATGCGCGGAAATGATGCGTGTGGTACGGTTCAATTAATTTCCTCGCGTACAGTGCCGTTTGCTAGCAGTGACCGAAAACACCGGATGGATCTGTACTACCACATACGTTCGGCGCCATGTCAACCGGTGGCGTTTCTGCTCAAACACATGGGCCTGGAGGTAAACCACAAGGTGACGAGCATCTACGATCCGACGGATTTGGAAGCGCTTAAGAAGGTATGTACTGAGCAGTAATAGCAAGGGTCAATCAAACAAGCAGTGCAAGTAATGTGCAGTGTCGCACCTAGGTAAATCCACAGCACACCATTCCAACGCTGGTGGACAATGGGCATGTGGTCTACGAATCGTACGCCATTCTGATCTATCTGGCGGAGAAGTACGGGCTGGACGACAGTCTCTACCCGAAGGATCATGCTAAGCGTTCGGTCGTCCACCAGCGTCTGTTCTTCGATAGTGGATCGTTCCAGAGGAGCTCGTTAGAGGCGTTGAATCTTCACTTGGGGAAAAAGCCGATCCCGGACGAAAACCTGGCGAAGATTAAACGTGCGGTGGAGGTTGTGGAGATGTATCTCACCGGCTCACCGTACGTCGCGGGGCAATCGTTAACGATTGCCGATTTCTCCATCTTTGTGAGCGTTTGCTCGCTGGATTTGATAAACTACGATCTAACGCCCTACCCGAACGTCATGCGATGGTTCAGCACGATGGGAACGCATATTCCGGACCTGGAGACGATGCGTACCCAGGGCAGGGTTGATCTCGAAGCTCTGCTAGCGTCAATGAGCAAGTAAATCTCGAATGAACGAGATCGCGAATCCGTCTATCGATTGATCGGTTGTTGAATAAAGCTGTCTCGAAATGTATGTGTATAGCGTGTGTCCCTCAAATACGCCCGGCAATGGTTGCTACAGGTGTTTATTTATGACGGCTGATACAAGGAACAGTGACTTGCATCGCGATGGTTAAACGTGCGTGATAAGCTGATAAGATACGCACCGCGATAGTACGATCGCCAGGGGGACAGCATAACAATGTACAAAAAATTGCTTCTTTACTGCTTGTGCATCACTTCTCGGCCACGGTCCATCGCCATCGGCGAGCGATAAGCGTTGGCACGTTTGGGCACATTTATTGACTTCACGCTTGCGCGACACAGAAGCCGTAATGCGACCAATGTTTATCGCGTTACTTCGTTTCCCACACACGGGATGGGGCCTAGCACCCAGCCGGACCCTAATCTCCTGTGGACATTCGTGACGACTCATCCGATTTTGCTTCATCCAGTGGCGTGGGGATAGCTGGCGCAACCGCTTTCGGGCACTCACGTGCGCGTGGCTTTGGCGGCGTCTGCAGCTCGGTGTAGTGTTGTTTGTGCTGGTCATCCTTCTGCTGCTGCTGCACTTTGCTGTGTTGTTGCTGCTGATTGCACAGCTGCTGCTGTTCGCCCGCTCGCATGGCACGAAATCGCTCCAGGAAGGCTTGCGTCTTCTGGGTGGCTTCCTTCGTGATCTCCGTGTAGCCAACGAGTTCGCGCTTGCACTGCTCATACCAACGGTGCACATTCGGGTAGACAGTAAAGTCGAAGTTTAGAACACCGTCCAGTGCGGCCACCGTGACGGCAATGGCAAAATCGGCCACCGTTATATGCTCACCGGCCGTCCAGCGACTGCCGTGCAGGAAACTGTCCAGCACGCCAACCGCATCTTGCACCTTCTTGAAGTCCTCTAGCTTGCCTTCGCCCCCCATCAGGATGGGGTGGTAGTACGTGGTAACGCTGCGCATCAGCGTCCCGATGTCGTAGAACAGCCGCTGGTTTACCTTGGCGCGCAGTGCAATGTCCTTCGGGTAGAGAGTTTCGTCCGTGCCGTATTTTTCCGCCAGATAGATAAGGACTGCGCTCGACTCCCAGACCACAACGTCACCATCGACCAGCGTGGGAATGTAGTGTTGTGGGTTCAGCTACCAAGAGACAAAGCGATCTACATTAGCACCCTTAAGGCCAAAATTCGTCTCCAAGCATGGTGTTACCTTCAGAAACTCCGGCTTGCAGTGCTCCCGTTTCAGCACATCCAGCTCGATGAGGTTCAGCTCCAATTTCAACCATTTCGCAAACAACAGCACCACTCGACACGGAGGCGATATTATGCTGTAGTACAGATCGAGTGGCATGGTCGTGGATTGGCTTTCGCTTTCAGGTACGATGTGGCAACAACTGATAAAGCTCCCACCGGCGGGGACCCATGCAAGGCGCACTGGTGAACCATCTCGCGTTTGTCATCTTTCACTCGGTCATCTTATCTAATCGTACGTAATCGGGCACGGCACGTTTATCAACCGACAAGTCGGGGCCCAGACCGGGACATACGCGGGCAGTAAGCAACCATCTAGTGGTGGCATTTTTTTGTCGTTGGTGTCCCCTACTGACACCCGACTCATGAAGCGGACGAATGAGCACACTGTTCGGATGGTAATGTATGTGAGACTCGGTTGCACTGGGACACATTCTTCTCTGGATTCACCGGGTTTTATTGTGCCACTACTATCGTCAGTACGTAATGATTACTTCTTGTCCGCGTTGAATGTTGCTCGGAACAGGGTGGCTCCTTCAAAGCAAATTTCATGGTATCCCGCGACGGATTCCTTCAGCTGTGCGTACCAGCGTTGAATGTTCGCATACTTGCTAAAGTCATACTCACAAGCCACTTGGATTGTTGTGATGCTCGCCAGCAGGCTCAAATCCGCCACCGTCAGCTTATCGCCCGCCGCGAATGCTGTCTTGTCGAGGAAAATTTCCAAAAAATCGAGCGCTTCGTCCAGCTTCACAACATCTTCCGCAACCAGCTCTTTGCCCTCCATCATGACCGGGTAGAATACCTTCGAGAACCGCTGATACAGTGTTCCCATGTCGAAGAATAGGCGCTGGTTTACCAAAGCGCGCTTTTTCGGATCTTTCGGATAGAGGCTATCGTTTTTGCCATACTTTTCGCACAGGTACGTCAGGATCGCTCTCGATTCCCACAGCACAAAGTCATTGTCGACAAGCGTCGGGATGACGTGTTGCGGGTTAATCTGTGAGGTGGATCAATCGAAGCAAGTTACGACACCAATTTGTACGCGGTTCGGCTGATTAGAATAGCTGCATACGCACCTTCAGGAATTCTGGCTTCAGATGCTCCCCATTCATTAGATCAACCTCCTTC
The DNA here is from genome assembly GCF_943734725.1 of Anopheles marshallii. Taxonomy (NCBI): domain Eukaryota; kingdom Metazoa; phylum Arthropoda; class Insecta; order Diptera; family Culicidae; genus Anopheles; species Anopheles marshallii. Next base: position 50,295,156 of record NC_071326.1, on the reverse strand, counting down.
AGATTCAAATGAAGACCGAGGGCTTTGGCAGTTAAACGAACGGCCTGGCACGGAGCCGACAGAGGAAGATGATAGAAATCCATACCGTGAAGACGTTTGCGACCGCAGCACACGGAAAGTACCCAATCACTTGTGGCAGCAGCGGAATGACAGTGCCACTTGAGCGTCGGCTACAAATTTATTTTATGAATTCGACCGTTATCAGCGCTATCGTTTGGTTGCGTCATCAACTAGTATTGCCTCTACCGCCGGTGGGGTAACATAATCATTCTTTGCAGATATGGTGGTTTAAACTGTGGTTTGGTGAGATGACATCACGCTAAGGTCTAATTTGAGAAAATATGGTAGAAAACGTCATTCGAGCAACATGGTGGAAATGTACAAGTGGGAGTGACAATATAACAACGAATTACCCACACCGAGTAGTACGAAGCGATTGTATTAATCCATTCTTTTCCCATCATGGAAGAATCGTTGTCCTTCAACGATAGTGACATTATCGTTTGTATATGGATAATTAATCACATAACAAAGGTTTCTTCGTAACTTATCCTTTGCTACTATCCGATTAATGTTAGAAACATGTTGGTTTTTAGTTTTATGTTTGTAATTAGGGAGCTTACCAAGCAGTACAAACTCTGCTCGGATCAAGATCTAGGAGAGATTATCATTTAAGCATTTGTTTGTATCACGGTTTTTATTTATCGCTATAATAGTATTTTTATCAAAATAGTTCTCCTGCAACAGTTTAAAAAATACCTGTGAAAATACCGCTTAAATATACCTTACTATGTTAGAAACAAATCGGTTAATATTCGATAACCACGTGGTGCACACCATACGAAAATTGTTTTAAAATCGATGTAATGAAATATTTCAACGGTCTCCATATTTTAAAATAATCGATTTTGACAACCGCGAGACACCCTGTGCGGATTTACTGTCAAACCAATGTCAACGGTTTTTTTTGGCGTTGGTGTAAACAAACCATCGTAAATAAATCACTACAACGCTGCGGCGGTAGTTCTGTTTGCAAAGGCGTGCAAACTAATTTGTTTGTGTTTCAACGCTCTTATTCAGCTATTTCAACGTTCATATTAGGTGCTAAACCGTTCTTTTTTTTTTTAATGTAACACATTTTGCACTCATTGTTCAAAGATGGGTGGATGTAGATGTACGTTCCGTGAATGTGAAAATGCAACGTCTATACGGAAGGAGTTGCACTACTTTCGGTTTCCCGTGCGTGATCCGGAACGGATGCAGGTATGGGTAAAGAACGCTAACCGTAAAGAATTTTTGGATCTACCGAATGACAAGCTTTGCAACAAGGTCGTGTGTCAGGAACACTTTGAACGTAAAATGTTTATGAATGAACTGTGCGATCGCCTGACGAAACTGGCAATCCCTCGGTTGATGCCGAAACCGGACGGCACTATAATAAATGTGGAAACGGGTGTAGAATTTGATAGCCAATCGCCCAAAGATGGGGCATTAGAAGGAGCATCTGCGGAGAAAACTACGATAAAGGTAAGAAGATGTTTGATTGGGAGAAATCATTCGTTTATGTACCTAATTTATTTTTACATTCTCTTTAGATCGAGCAAATACAAATGCAACATACCGTGCGAAGGAGTAAAACGGCAGAGCCTCCGATTAAAAAAATTAAAATATTAAACTCGGAAACGATGATTCGCAACAAAGCCGGCACACCATGCGAAGTGATACGTATTAAACACGAACCGAAAGGAAAAGAGCGTCTTCTGCAATTGCTGAATAAGAAAGTGAATTCGATGCACCATAAAACTAAAGCAACGATCATTAGCGACGAAAATGGTGAACCTACGTTTGCCGACGACGACAATTTGGATGTTTACATTCATGACGAAATACAATGCATCGATGAGCCGGGTGAATCATCGTCTTCTGTGAACGATCAACATGACATGCCGATCTCTACCGTTGATAGCGTCGTACTGCCAACCCCCGCAACCGTCACAGTGCCCGTCCTAGATCCAGTATTATCGAAAAAAATGGATCAGAATATTCGCGAATTAGCCGAACTCAAGAAGCTAGTGCAAGATCTTGCGAATCGTCCGGAACCACAGCCTGTGATTATTCCTGCTGCAGCCGCACCGGCAAAGGTAGTCATGGAAAAGGGTCCGCAGCTTACTAAGGCTCAACTATTTAACAACATTAAACGATACCTCAACCCCACGATGGTTACGCTACTGCGAATGGAGCTGTTTGGCGGATCAACCGAACGTCAATGGAAAACAGATGAGAAGAGCCTGGCAGTCGATATGATCAATTTAGGCGAGCAAGTGTATGATCACTTCAAGGAAGAGTTCCGTTTCCGTTTACCGTCGAAGGGTGAAGCAAAAGAATGGAAGGAGTCGGGAGAAATCGTTGCCGACGATGCATGCTAGTGGCAGCTGTTGTTGTGCGTATTATTTTTTGTGACAATATAAGTAAAAACATACATCCGTCAGATTTCCTCAGTGATTTCTTCTTCATTTCTGATTTCCTCAGAAATTTCTTCAGAGACAGTATAAGACTATAGTACCCTCCGTATTGGAACATGGAAGTATATACTTCCATTGTGCAATACGCAGCATCTCAAATTGATTTAAGTATCGTAAATTTAGACTCTCACTAGGGAGCATAAAATCTACACACATGTCCCTAGTAGTAATTCCCATGAGCTTACGTTTTGGAGTGCTGTCGTTTGGCCTTCTAGTTCGTTCTCCAGTAACAAATTTCTTGATCATAGAAAAATGTAAAGTGCAGACAGGTATCAATTGTGCAGCCAGGTACCAAAAGCAAGCCGCGTTCATAATACAGCAAATACCGTCATCATGGGGAAATAAAAAAATGATATGAAATAAGTAGAAACAATTTATTTCTTCCCTGGTACGATTCTTACAAAACTGTTTCGTGTGGAAATCCGTCATTGTACAGATTTTGGTCGCTATTGGTCACGAAGCACGTCAAATTTATATACTACCTCATGCACGTACAGTGCCCCAGGGTTTAACACAGCCGATGGGAAGTTGGTATGATTGATTGCATCGGGAAAATTTTGTGTTTCCAAACAGAATGCACCGTGTTTGCAGTATTTCGCTCCACCCTTCCCTCGAATCGGAGGATCGGCCACACCTTCGGGAATGACCGGTTCGAGACGAGTTACGTCATAATATTCCGGAGCGTTTGCCTGTTTTGGGCGAATCTGGGAAAAAGGAAGGCGTCTTTACAAAACCATCTTTTGCTAACTGGTAAACGATCTTACATTTTTGTTTGGATCCGGCATAAAGTTGCTTGTGTAAAATTGCACACCCGGCTGGTCGGTGTACATCTCCAGCACTCGTCCACTATGCGGATGAATTACACGGGCGATAAAAGTTCGACCCTGCTCGGTACCCTTGGTGATGCAGAAGTTATCATCGAATCCTTCACCGACAGTTTTCGCCATAGCTGGGCCAAGTTCGCGCGGTATGCGCAAATCATAGGGTGTGCCACCGACGCAGATGAATTTACCACTTGGTATAGAATCGGCATCGGTGTCGGTAATCTTATCTGCGTTGATGCTAACAACATGGCGATAGATTTCCTCATGGCCTGTTGACTGTTGGAAAAGACAACTTACATTGAAACTGTAAAGATAATTGTAATTTAATATGGGATATAGGCCATAGCCCTTACACTTACATGACCCGCCAAGTTAAAGTACGAGTGGTTGGTTAGATTAATCGGTGTGGGTTTTGTTGATACTGCCTTGAAAAGGGCTTCGAATCGGTTGTCAGCCTTTAGCTCGTATCGGACGCTTACCATTACTGCGCCAGGGTATCCTTCGTCACCATCCGGGGACGAGTGAGTAAGCGTCACCACAGTCCCATCGACGAACGCATCCCAATTGTACTTATCGAACCCAATCTTGCCACCATGCAATTGGTGCCGGTTTTCAAAGTTCTTCGTCACCTGGTACACTTGCCCGTTGAGCGTAAACTTGCCACCTCCAACACGGTTCGCAATGCGCCCAATGGTTGCTCCAAAGTATGGATTGTTGGGCGTCTGGTAACCGGGTATGTCGTCGAAACCGAGCACCACATCGTCTACGCGGCCGTTGCGATCCGGGACCTTCATTACCGTGATAATGGCCCCGTATGATATAACCTGCACCGACATACCGTTAGTGTTCTGCCAAGTAAACCGTTTCACCGTCTCGGTAGCACCCGTTTTGGGATGCTTTACCGTACCGAAACCATCCACGGTCAGCGTTACTGGTTCGCTTCGGCCCGTATCGACCATTTCGTAGCTTTCTGTCTGTGATCCGCGCTGTTCAGCCACACTGTCCATTGATTTGATCGTGACCGATGCGCCCGAATGTTGGCTGTTATCTGGAGTCGACCCGGTTAATTCTCCCCCGGCATTCATTGCGTTATCAGCGTTTTGAAGTGATAAAATGAGTAAATAGCTTTCCCAAGTATCGCGAATGTTGGTTTTTGCCGCTGCACTAAACTGCCTGGATGGTTTTATCACACTGAAAATTTGAGACAGCAAATAACTGCTGATAAAAGTAAGGAAATTTGCACAAACCTTTCAACAAGTGACAAGTGGAAGTGATAGTTCGCAGCCTGCTGAGCGTTGTTTTTATTTGCGTTTGTTTGGTGCCGCGTAATCGATGCTGCCACCGACCGTGCAAGTGTGTGAGTGATGACACTGCGCTGCACAGAACAAGTTTTCTGTTATCACCATCATCCAATACAGGCGCATACACTCACTGTCTGCTCTGATGTGGTGATCATCTGTTCCATCGTACGAAGATCGACTAGCAAAGTGTGTGTTTGTGTGTACGACGGAGGGGAATTAACTGGAGCATCTTGATTTGGTGTATAGCTGGATTGTTTTTTTGTAGCGGTTAACCACAAGGGTTAAAGCACTTCAGCCTGAATATGTATCTCTGTTTGAATAATGTTATCAATTTTTAAAATGTTCTTTTCATCAACGTATACTCTTTCATATTATTAAATTAATTAGTTTTTAAATTTCTTTGATTAAAAAAAATGTTTCGCCTGTTTTAATGTCTAATTAGGTCCACAACTAAGCCACGTTCGTTTTTTGATCGTGTGAGCCGGCGCTTCATGTTTAATTGTCCAAAACGTAATAAATCAAAGCGAGGGCTCTTCTTCTTGGCATAACGACCTTACTAGGTCATATATGCCTGCCATTGCTGGGGCTTAGTAATTAGTCCTTGCGCAAGGGAGAATTTGGTTCGGATTGGATTTTGGGCCAATCCTGTCGTGTGAAGCTCGGCGTCGCTACTAATACACAACCGTGCTGTCCCAAAATGGGATAGAAAAGGGCTACAGAATGGATGGATGGCTATGGATGTGATTTCGACAGTGACGAAAATTTTGGCGCAGGAAGCTTAAAAGCGCTCGAAGATGTTGTACTGAGGGGACCAGATCGGTGTACACTACCATGTGATGCCTAATTTAAGGTAAACCAGCACTAGAGAATAATATCGAATCCAATAAATTAACATTAAATCGAAAATTATTCATAAAACATCGCTTGCCCTTTGATGCCAAATCGGCGAAAACCTATATGAGAAAGGGTACTATCTTTATCGCTAGACACTATCAGAAAATCGACATTTCTCTTCGTTGACACATGCGAGAAAAAAATGGTTTGAATTGTGAATTACTTGCAAAGCCGAAGGAAGACGGTTAAGAGATATTAATGTAGTATTCGGAGTTACCCAATATTTCCTATAAAATTAGCAAATGTCTATTTAGTATGTGTTTTTAATAAATCTTTTAAAAACAGACAAAATACAAATAAAGGGTCCTTACTAAGTTGCGCAACTAACATTTCACGCTTGTACTATGAACGAGAGATATGTTTACGCAATTATAAAACTTTCATGAAATAGCAAAATAAGAAACAAGTAGTAAAACGACCTGATCGTTTCATACGAGTAGAAAACAGAACGGAACTGATTATAAGAACAAACGAATTGAAACATGCAAACGAAAAGATGATCCTCCGTTTGCTTGGTATGATCATCACTAACAACTGGACAGGATATGTCCACAGATGGGATCAAATGAGATTTGAGTTTTAAATAAGCAGGTAAGTGTTGTCATCTTAAATACTAATCTCATCTTCTTAAATTCTAATAAAGTATATACTGTACATTGTATCCATCTAAGTTGTTCGCTCGTGCAAAGAAGTGCACGGCGATTTTTACTTCAGCTACATGCTTCTTTTGCGCGTGTAAACACGCCAAACTAGACAACACTCCCCATTACCGTGCATAAACATTGATCTGCTAAAACGGAAGCAAACAGCGGGGGAACCTCCAAGCAAACATGCTGGATGCTGAACATAAAGCAATCACGTGCCCAAGTGCATAAACAATCGCGCGGATTGACCGTAAAGTGCAATGCGTAATTTGCGCACCACAAAATGATGAACGCATCTCACCCCGGCAAGCCGGATAACTTATGTTTCGTTGCCACCCATTCACACTGTAACTGCTGGAGCTGTCGAAGCCTGTTAGGTGAAGGTTTTTTTTGTGTCTGTAGTTCCTTCTGACGGTCAAACGGGCTACGTCACGGCAAAAATCTGCACCCGGAAGCAATTATTGAACAATTACTGCGCTCGGCAAAATGGCAAAATGGCGAAAAAAACAACTCCCAACACTACAGTCGAGCTTAGGGGAAGGGTTTGAAGGGGTAAAGCCAACGCCAAAATCATCTACCCTGAGCTACGTGTTTTTTATCGAAAGAAAATATCATTATAAAAAACACACACAACATGCCTTGAACGGTTAAGGTTGTGAACCTTTGAAAACAAATTGCCCAATGTCGAGATTACGCAAAAATGCCTTCACGCCATAGCGGCCGGTTTGCTTTGGTCAATCAGACTCAACAAACACAACCAAAACGATAAATCGACAAATAAGCGCATTACTGCAGTCAACAGTCAATTCAGGTAGGGATGGCTCGGTGGTATGCAAATTCAGTTTACACCTTACGCCCGGAATAACAAACGAACGGAATTCGGCATTTAATGGTAGGATGGGCGTACTTGCGACCGCTGAGCAGGCTAGGAGCGCAACTTTTCGATGGGAAATTGTCAATGGACAGAAATGATCGTTGAAGAAAACAAAGTTTTCTTTTAGCAGCAAAGTGCAAAAAGCACACACCCGAGCTCCAAACATTTGAGCGGGGTAAATATGAAGTTGGGAAACAAAACAAAACCAAAACCACGCACTCACGATAGAGCGATGAACGGAAAACCCAATCGTACGTGGTAGCCAGTTGAAATGGGTGTGAGGGGGAGGAAAGTGAAGCCGGCACGGAGGTGTTGAACGTGATTACAGCTATCGGCGCAGTGCATGTTGCATAAGAAGATGCTCACTTATCAACAACGACGACAGCCCACGATCGTAAAGTAAAGAAGGGACCGATCGATGGGTGGTTACCGAGGAACAGATTGAGCTGCCTGCTCAATGGGCTTATTCATTCGAGCAGTGAGAACGTGTACCATCGGTTTCCACGATTAAACGCTAACATACAATGCAAATGTTGGCGGAACTAACCCGTCTTGAGTATATGTCGGTTACAAACGTCTCCCCGCGAAACGGGCACGGGAGGGAGAGGTCTCATGAGCAAACTGTGACAGAAAATACAATATTCTCCCCAAATTTCCATCTATCACTCAGGGCAGCTCTACTGTTCCGAACGCTATCTGTCAAATTCCAGGTACACTAATCGCGACAGTACAGACCAAACAGAGGACAGATCCCTCATGTGGCGCTGTTCCCTTCGGTGAAGCGGGTCGTTCCATTAGCATGCAAGCAAACCGCATCTTTCGGCGAAAGCATTCCAACGGTTGCGAAGTGCTGATCGATTGAGCTGAGGAATAGAAGAAAACCAAATGACGAAGGATGATCGGGCCCATCGATTCGTGGACTCCACGCATTTCGTAGCGTAGCCTGTCCAGAAAGAGAGAGAGAGAGAGAGAGAGCTTGGCGTACGTACGAGAGCGAACGTGTAAGAGTGAGAGATAGGCTGCGAGGCAGAGCTCGAATGGGCGGTGGATTTTCGAACGCGCCGCGGGACACACCACAGAGGAAAGCAGTTACGATCTAGCCGGCACCAGCGACGGAGCTCAGGAACGGCCGAACGGCGTTGCTTGTCGCGATTAGGCTAGGGCACACGAAGAGACACAAAGCGAACCGCCAACAAGACCCGGAACCTGGCAAGGTAAAACGAAAAAAAAAAACCGCGTGCGGACGTTCGAGCTGAAACGCAATCGATTCTGGCGCCGGCTATTCCGGCCGGTCCGTCCAGTGACCGTGCGACAAAGGTCGGTGGCAAAGCACCGCCACACGTACGCGATAGGTGGACGGGCTCCATTAGTCGGTCGGGCATCAGCCATCACGCAAAACTGATTTCGTTTCTGGCCTTGACGCATCGATTGATTACGCGAGTTCACCGTGGGGAGCAGAGCACCTGTGAGCTGTTCGCTGGCAGTGCGCGGGATTAGAGGGTTGCGCGTATTACGTGATTAGATGTGTTCGCTGTGTGTGAGGGTGTTTGTGTGCGGTGTGTAAGGAAACGGGAAGAACGTGAGATTCGGATGTCCCAGGATGTGCACGTACAGCGTCGTTCATGTCCGGTGCACACATTGCGGGATGCGTGCTCAGTAAGCTACCTCAACGCAACGCGGTGAATTGTGTTCAATTTTCGCCATTACCTTGACGTGGCCGGATCGATAGTGCGATTCGGTGAACCGCCGACTGTGCATCAGGTCTACTGTAAACAGAGAGCGCGAATGACGAGTGCGTTTCTTATCGGCGTGTGACGTACTGCTGTGGCACGGTAGAAAGTGGCCATCGGGTCCGAGAGAGTTCCGAGATGTCGCGTTCGCGATTGTAATAAAAGGCACAGCCAAACGGCGCGAGTTCCATTAGCCAAAGAGCGGGAGACACAGAACCAATTCAAACAGGAAAATCATCGCAAAGGGCGAAGTGGCCGCCCCGAACGGCCGGGAATTACCCGTTTCGAACAAGCAACCAGTGCATATGCCGGCTGCAAACTGTGTATGTTTAGTGCGAATGAATTATGCAGACCCGCGACAACAGCGCGGTTGCAGCATGCGTGGATGGTAGCGATTCTGAGTGGACAGCAACAAGATCATGCGCAACGGCGGTCTTTGTTTGAGAGATAGATCGCCGATCGAACGGAATGTACGTGGTGCAAATTAGTCTAAATTGAAGTGCCTACAGCAGCGGTGCGCTCTTTGTCCGGGCCACAGTGCCGCACGACGTCTCCGAAAGATCTTGCCCGGCTGCAAAGTGGCCACCGGGCACCAACTTCCACGGTGCGAACAGTGTTAATTCGTCTTAGCCCCGCATTGCGAACCTCACCGACTCCGACGCCCTCCGCCAACGAGATGCGAACGAGGCCGGCAGAATGAAGCTTCAGCGCAAAAAACCGATCGTCTTTCTGCTGATCGTGGCGTTTGGCGTCCTGTTCTTCTGCTGCAACAACCTGTATCTGTTTCACATGCCGAAGATGCGGCGCAAGGTAGATCAGGACCAGGCGGAGCAGAATCTCATCGGCGGGCTGCAGGTGGTACGCAGGCTCTGGCATGGATGGGCCATGGAAGAACCAGCACCACCGTCCGGGGGCGGTGGTCCAGCCCTCGTGACTACAGCGGTGCCGTTCGAACAGCATCACTTTAACCGTACGGTTAGCGATCGACTCGGTGCCGAACGGCCCATTCCCGATACGCGTCATCCAAAGTGAGTAGTTACAGTTTTATGCGGGATTCATGTTCAGGGTGGAACATAATAATCGTGCTGTTCCCTCACATTGACGTGGGTTTTTTTTCTCGCAAATGGTGGCACAGTGTGTGTGCAGATTGTAACTATCACACATTGTTGAGAGCAGTAAAATTTTCTGGATTTCCTAACCGGAAAACCGTTGAGGGCTGTGCTATGCCATATTAAAACCATCTCTCAATCCGTTGTTTACACCCGCTTGAAATAACAGATACGCTTCTGTTTCTACGTTTCATGATCGACCCGTGATGGAGTTTTGTTCGCTAGGAATTAACCAAACAGGGGCGGCCCGGTGGCATGATGGTCGCGGCGCCGTCTTCACACGAACGGACTGGACCAAAATCCCATCCGGGCCAATCCCCCGTAGCAAGGACTGACTATCCGGCTACGTGGTAAAATAAGTCGATACGACCAGGCCGTTCTAACGAAAAAAAAAAAACCACCCCAAACTCTTCGTCCGAGTTCTTTGCGAAATTATCAACACAATGAGAAACAATATATACTAGTCCGATTTGTGCCGGAGTTGGATGCCAATCACCACACCCAGCTATAAAATGTGGACACAGTGTGTAACATAACAATGTAAAAACCTCGAAATGTGGGGTTTGAAATCAGTAATTGAACAAGCACAGTGAATATAATTGGCATATTAGCAAATATTTAGCAAATGAAATGTTTATTAATCATTCGTTAAAGTTTTTATCTAAGAAAAGAATTTCCAGAATAATATTTAAACGTTTATTGAACGAACCGTATTGAAGACACATATCGAAAGCTGTATTCTTCGTCTTTAGTTCCACAAGCGACCTATAAAGTGTTTGTATGTTTCTATGACCCGGTGTTTCGAGAATTCACCGAAATACAGCGAAGGTTGTAGATCGAATCTCATTTTGACCAGCGCTTGCAAGAAGATATTTGCATGTTTAAATAAGATGTTTTACGTTGTTGATTTTTTTAAACTTATTTCTTTACTTAAAAAAGAAATAATTAGGAAAAATATTAGAAACGATTATAACAATTAGAATAAGAATTATTAGAAATAATATGAGGTGCCATAGTGACTCAAAGGCTCGATAATCTAAGTAAAAGAAAAATATGGTCTACAGCCCACATAAGGCTGACACATTTACGGCAGCCGTAATTCTCAATAATAAAATGAAATAAAAATAAGGAAAAACTATTTTGGTTTCAAGCTGTAAAAGTGTTTTAAGATTTATGGCTTTTAAATAACTTTTTTACAATAATAGGAAAATAGTTGGAATTTAAAAATATATTTTATATTCATATTTAAATATTTATTTTTGTAATAGCACTCTTTTTGCATAATACAACATCTTTCTGATTTGGAACTAGAATGTTTAGGAACAAATTTAAACTAATGAGGCTAGTAAATTATAACCCCTGAAGGTCATTTTAAGATAGTTTACGTGGAGACGTGTTTTCCTAAGTCATATGCATACCATTTAATGACCCGGTAAGATTATTTTTATCCCGTAGGCGGTGTAATCCTTGCCACGTGGAACCTATCCAGGTGTGTTTCGAGTGCCGAGACACGAATTCAAGGCCTTTATTGATGTATTGTTTAATTAATGTTCAATTGGGTAATAATAACAAGTTACGAGAATAAATCATGTTGAGCATTACACACGCGTACAGGTTTAGAACCACTGGCTGTGTGCCGATTAAATTTGAACCCGTTGGTAAACAATCTTGACCGGCGTTTTTCATCGCTTACCCATCGAAACATTGCCCGCACGTGGTCGAAAGCAACAGGCGTAGGCCGCTATAAGACATTCCGCTAATCAGCAGGAACGAATCACTTCGCAGTTTGTGGGGATTTTCTCGCCAGTTATTGACCCCAAAGCAAGGAGCCGAGGATGGGCTCAGTTGCTTCGCAGTAGTAAAAACGGTCAAGTGTGTTCAGCAACTCATCGGATTTGATTGACGATGGTGTGAGCTTGGCGCAGATAATCATGCAACTTCACGCACGATTGTTGGCAGAAGGATTCATACCTATGTATTGAACCATTGAAAAACACAAACATAACAACAAACTCGCACATTGTTATCTGTTCTGCGCTAACATTTCAACATCAATTGAGACTAAGCTAACGAAGTGTTGGGGTTCGAAGCAATAAAAGGTTGATTCTATAGTGATAACATGCGTTTGTTTGTAAGTCATTCAACATGAAGGGTTTTTAAAAGTTATTTCTTTTATTTAGTAAAAAATTGGATTGGACACCATTTTGTAATCCACTTGAAATCGACGCCAGTGTATCTACACTCGAAACAACTGGAAGCAAAAAAAAAATCAAACAAATGGTAATAAATTATAATTGGATAAACGTTACCAAAATATGCATAAAAGCTCCCCCATACGATAATGCTGTGATCGTTAAAGTGGAATATGTTTGGAAACAGGAGATCATTATGCAGCACATCACCTTTACACCAAACAGTTTTGTTCGTCTGACTGTCACGTTAATGCTTCTCACATACGGTACGTAACGTACTGGCCATTAATTGCTTGCCTCTTTGGTTTAGTGATGTGGCTAATTAAAATTCCCAGTTGTTCTTGTTGTTGATATTATTTAGAGAGACTTCTTCAAATTTCTTTTCTAAATTAATGGACAAAAATGTTCATATAAGGCGTACGCAATAGTTTGAGGTAATAGAGAATATGACATTATGGGAATTGTTGTTAATACTGTCCAACATTCGTCTGTTTGTTTGGCTAAAGGTTTAATGCTTCGAACTATGCACATATGCCGCACTAGGGTGCAATTAAAAAAACCTTATAGATAAAGTGTAATGAGAGTACGACATGTCCAGGTAAAGATCCTGTATTAATCAGTGTCAGTATAGCAGTATTTTCAAGAGTTATTGAGAATTGATATTAACTCTACCATTAATACAAAATAGATATTTAACTATCAGGAAATAAATTAAACGGAACACGGAACACAGAACGATAGGGTTAAACCGAAGTGCAGTAGCATGTCAAATACGGACCGGCCGCATGCCGGTTAATCCAGCCTGTCCAGCCCAATGGAACTTAACGAACGTATAATTCGCTGCACGACATTGACGACGGCGAACGCCGTCACTAACGAACATAGAGCGTTATTATATCAGTTCTTTCTCCATTGTACCAAAAGTGAGTACAGCACATTAAAGAAATCTTCTGAACAAACCTCTCTATTACGATAGGCTATCCTAATCCATCCTATCTGCTGAATGTCCACGAGAACGAAGAACACTTACTGTGAACTCCTGGAAGATGTTTTGATTCTGTATCTGCAGGATTATCCGGATGATTTGGAGCAAAATACTGCCTAATTTCATGCATCACATCAATCAAATGAATTGTTGGAGTCAGAAAAAAATCATTGTTCATGGCCAAACTGCAGATTGTATTGTGACCTTATCCAGATTCTTTGGAGAATAATGGCATCGAAGTTTTGCGCCAAGGGACAGTTGGCATCAAAGTTTTTCAATCAACATCCTACAGGACATCAAAGTGTGCATAAGAGATTGCAGAAATCAAATCGCCTCTCAAACAGAACAAAACCCTCAATGTTAAAACAAATCTTTGAAGTAATTAAAACCAAAGGAGGAGCTACCAAATACTAAACATGTAATTTCAAGACAGTTTGTTTCAGTGGCGGGTTTAACGGTAAGCGGACTGAGCGGTCTCGTTCACAAGGGGAAAACCTTACAAGAGGTCGAGTCCACAAGAAGCATCAATTTTGCTCAATGAACGTGTGTCGCTTTGCTTCAACCGTTGTCATGTTGAGCTCGAGTAAATACTCACAAAATTAACACGATAATCGTTACTTTGGTCCTTTTCCTGCTCTACATGGTTGCAGATATCAGAGGCTTCGCGTACGCTTAGACCCACAGAAAGATCATGATCGATTGATACTAAAAACTAGGAAGAACTTACTTACTTATCAGGTGCTACAATCGCTTCGTGGGCTTGACCTGCTGCACGTGTCCTCTAAACCTCTCAGTCAAACCGCCTCCTCTGTCCACGTGGACGACTTAAAAAGACTTTACGGGCTGAGTTGTTCGGTGTCATTCTCATGACGTGATCAGCCCACAGGAGCCAGGCGAGTCTAATCCGCTATACGACAGTAAGTTCGCCGTACAGCGCATAGAGTTCGTCATTGTAGCAGTTCCTCCATTGTCCTTCCACACAAACCAGGAAAAATTCTTCTAAACATCGTCCATTTTTGAATAAGCTGAAAAGATAGAAAAACTTATAAAAAAGTTAAAAACGGATTTTTGTTATTCAAGAAGAAGGGCCAGGCCGTATTGCTTACAAGTAAAGGTAGCTTAATCTAAGATACAATTCACAGTCGTTTGAAGACATTTCCTTCTCCAAACAGTGAAAGGTCACCTGATCCAGGTTGTACTCGGCCGTGAATCCGATTTCATTCAACATCATATTCATTAGCATAATATAATAGATCCGCTGATAAAATTATATATTTAAAAAACGGAATTTATTTTTAAACGAAAAAAAAATATTAGGCTAAATTCCATTATTTCCCGGGTATAAAATGGGTCATTAAAACAAATGGGAGTAATGATATAAATAATGAATACTTATAACTAGTACTTGTTATAGTATAGGTACTAACACTGTAATACTATAACTATAATACTTATAACTTTAAGAATAATATAACTTATTCATTTCCAATTAAATTAATTAAAGGTAAAATCGAATAAAATTCAATCAAATTGGAAGCTGAGCTCAAACAGGTATTGAGAAATCCAATCACACACCACACATAAATCTACATTGTCCTGTTGGTAGTCGTAATCCACTCGAATTGATGAATGCGTGATTACATGTTATATCTCACGGCTCATGCTCACCATAGGCTAGGTTCCATCACCGCCACCCATTGGGGTGGACTGGGAAATGAAATTTAAATAAGTATTCAAAATATTTGGATCTCTAGCAGGAAGTCGGCAGGCCCTATACATATTAGCGTCTGTTATCAACTGGCGTAATGGCTTTTGGAGCTTGGCTAGAGTAGTATGTTGAAACGAGTTATTTACATATGCTTCATTATTCGATTTGAAGGCTTCACCGCCACCGTCAACACACAGATTATGCCGCCTCATGAGCTTGAATGTCATCGAACTGATTCACCGGTTCCGTGTGGCTTTGGATACATTCGCATCGGAAAATAAGAATTTACGGATTTAAGCTGTTTTCGTGTGTGGTATACGACAATCGGGGTTGCCTGCCCCTGGACCCGAAGCAGTGAGTGCCGCTCCTACGGGACTCGGTCTACTAATGATGCGTACCGAGGTCAGGCAGAGTGTGTACGCTGTTCTCGCCTAGCAGCCTAGCCAACAAGTGGTGTATCGTACAGCTGAATGTTATTCATTAGTCTTGTAACTAAGTGTTTGTTAACATGTTTAAAAACAATGCAGGGGTTTTAACAATGATAACTTGATACAAAACAACTCAACAATGCACACTTTGAACTTATCTTTTTAGCTGCCAACAGCGCACCTACCTCACGACTCCTGGGCGTACTACAACTGTGATAATAACGTTCCATAATGAAGCTACCTCCGCACTGTTGCGAACGATCGCCAGCATCCTGCAGCGTACTCCGCCCGATATGTTGCACGAAATTATCCTGATCGATGACTGCAGCGACAATCATGAGCGCAGCAGCTTGGAGCATCCTGCGAAAATTGGTAGAAAACCTCAGGATGTTAGGTATTACGAATCATTAAACCAAATACCACTCGTGAGATACTACCGAAATTCGGTGCGACAAGGTAATACTTGCTGGAAAGCGTTATTGCATTCAAATGCAGCGTTTAATTCATCACTTTCCGTGTGCAGGACTGATACGCTCCAGAAACATTGGGGCGACGTACGCGAGTGGAAGCTACATCCTGTTTCTGGACAGCCATTGTGAGGTGAATCGGGGCTGGCTGGAACCGCTGCACGATCGTCTCGCGATCGACGCGACTGCCATCCTTAGTCCGGTGATCGACATCATCGATCCGCGTACGTTCGAGTATCGGGCAAACAGTGCCCGGTTGCGGGGCGGCTTCGATTGGAGCCTTCACTTTCGCTGGTTGCCAATCGCCGAGGAAGAGTTCGAGCATCGGCGACACGATGAATCGTTACCGTTCTACAGCCCTGCCATCTCCGGAGGCATATTTATCGTGGCGAAGAATCTGTTCGAGCAGCTGGGAGGGTTCGATCCGGGTATGGACATTTGGGGTGGCGAATCGCTCGAGATGTCCCTGAAAGCGTGGATGTGCGGTGCACACGTGGAGGTGGTGCCCTGTTCTCGTGTTGGGCACGTCTTCCGGCGCAAGCATCCGTTCAGCTTTCTACCCGACGGCAGCCATGTGACGTATCTACGGTAAGTAAGCACTTGTAAAGGTGCGTTGAACGCAATTGTATCGACATCCGTTTGCTGTTACAGCAACACGAAACGTGTGGCACTCGTTTGGATGGATGAGTTCCAGAACTTCTTCTACGAAGCCCGCCCAGAGGCGGTACCGATCGATGCGGGATCGATTACACAGCAGCAGCACCTGCGACGGTCGTTAAACTGTCGCAAATTCAGCTGGTACCTGCAGAACGTGTTCCTCGACCTGAAGCTTCCCAACGAGAACAATGTCGCTTTCGGGCAGCTACGACACGGCGAACGATGTCTTGCCGTTAAGCCAAAGAGAATGCCAGCATCGGCAAGAACGCGTAAACGATTGAGCGAGAATGACATCACATTGGTGGACTGTGGGGCACGTGATATGGACGGAAACGAAGGGCAGCTGCAGTGGGCGCTACATAAAACCAACGGTCAGTTAAGTACGGACCGTGCGGTTTGTCTTACGGTGCGTAATGGTTTCGTCGCGGTAGAACGCTGTCGCCAGAAGAGTAACCTTCCGCGAACGGACGATAGGGATGGACAACGGTGGCAACGGCAGGGCGGTACACTGATACACCAAGCAAGCGGGATGTGCTTGGAAAATCTCGTCAGGGATGATGTCGGTGCATCCGAGTGCCGCCGTGGTGCACCGTCGCAGCTGTGGAGTTTCTCTGTAGAAGTGCAACAGCTCACGTAGGTGGACGGTTGCGGCTCATGTACCAAAAATATACATTAATCGTTTTAACTTCCGCCTTGAACGGTTCGTTCTTTCTTTCCGTCTTTTCGTAAAGAATATACAGCCGATGGTTGTTTGTTAGTTGATAGTATTGTTTCCTTTCTCCAAGTGTGTTTGTTTACATCACAAGATTACATCCGAATTGAGTACCAGCCGTGCGTTCGCACTTGCTTTTGGTATTTTGCTTGTCGTCTCGATTACCCACAATGCTCTTCAAAGTCAACCATCGTCCATCCGATCATCAATAAATCTTTGTAACGTGTAGCGTTAAAAATAATGGGCTCCAGTCTACTGTCCATTGTCCGTGACGGAACTGTGATGGTTTGTTCATCGTTTCAATTATGCAGTTCTACATGTCTGTGGCTATTCTTCCTTATCCTTCTAAGTGATAATACACATTCTTCCTTAACATTCTACTAACCCGTACCCTGGAACGGCCCAAACTGTTCCACCCAAAACTGATGCTAGTTAAACTATAGTTGGGACATTAGATTTCCCTTCCATTTCCGTGAGGTGCCGTTAGTGACTGTATTTAAATATTGTTCTGTGTTGCCTCCTGGTACATCCTATCTGCTGCTTATGCTTGGAAAATTAAGGTGTTGCTATGTGGCGCAAAACTGGTAATTGTGTGCTTTTTTTCTCCCAGTATTCAAATAATCTAATTAGTTTTGTAAGGTAGCTGTCCCTCAACATAAATATTTCTATTGAAGAAAAAAAAAATGCTTACAATATAGAAATGACCTAAAACCACATATAAATATACCCAGAATGTGAATGAGATTCTTCTCAATAAGTGTACCTCGTGACTTTTTTATCCCTTCATAGCAATGAAACAAGGAAGAAAAGAAACCTCCCGAAATCCTGCACATTTAAGATGCTGACGCAAAGTGAAAGTACTAGAACAAGTATGGTTGTAGATCCAAAAACATGTAGCAGAATAATAATTTCGTCTAGCGAGTATCGATTTCGATTCCAATTTAACAATTCCTTCGTCTGACGCAGCATCACTGGGAAGCTTACTGTACCGTGTACTCTAATGACTAAGTAGTTGGTGGCAATGCAACGCGCAACGAAACATACAAAAAATAACCATTATCGATTAAACTAAAACAATGTAACGAACGAAACAACGAAAAACAACATGTGCTTCCTGCTCAGCTTCGATCCTCCGCCTCGATTACCTGCTTGATATACACATGAATTAGCTGCTCAGTTGTCTTTGGGTGGCAAGCAAACGCCCCAGCCTAACACTCGCCGATCGAAACCGCTCGAGAAGAGATTGCAGTTTGAGCTGATATCCTCGGTCCAGGCGACCGCGGATACCATACGTCGATGGCCTTGGCGGCTCGTACGGGGTAACCGGGCAATGCGCTGTCCGTTCAGATCGAACAGCCGAATATGGCGATTATCGTGCGGGATGGCGATCACACCGCTGGCCGACACGGCCAACCGATTCACGGCGGAATCCGTGCGGATGGTTGTAAGCGCAGACCGCATGTTACGCAGCTCCCATACCTTCACCGAACGGTCATCTGATCCGGAGACTACCTTGTCATCACGTGTGAATACTGTAGAGGTTACATTTCTGGAAGAAAACGACAATTAAATTTACAGGACTTGCCAGGAGGAGATTCGCAGACGCTTTCTTACTCAGTGTGTCCTTGGAAAACTGAAACCGCCGGAATGGGGTCACGGAAATCCCACAGCCGGAAAGTGGAATCGCGTGAAGCAGTCACAACGAGCCGTTGGCTCGGATGGGCCGACGCGTGGGTCAGCTCGTGATCGTGGCCGCACAGTGGATGCAACGGCTCCCGTGTTTCCACGTCCCACAGAATCGCTGTCCGATCCCAGCTGGCCGTTATGACCTGATCTCCACCGGGTAGCCAGTCGGCTGCTACCACCACCGCCGTATGTCCTCCGGGGCCGGAAAATTCACACAACGGCGTCCGCAACACATCAATCCGTTCCTTTTCTTCGTACGGTCCTTCCTCCTCTTCTTCGAGTTCCTCCTCCGAGGAATGACCCTTTCGTGCCGGTACCTCCCAGTTCACGGCAGCTTGCCATATTTGAGCGGTGGCATCTCCACTGCCAGTCAGCACAATGTCACGCGTCGGATGAAACTTGATCGAGTTGACCGATCCACTGTGGCCCTGATATTGCAGCAGACATCGTCCCGTATCGATGCCCCAAATGCATGCACTGTGATCGGCCGAAGCGGTGCCGATGATAGGCTGACCGGCTTTCGTGCTGACCTGCCAAACACCGTCCTTGTGGCCGCAGAATTCGCGCACTAGCGAACTGACGACGGACTGAGCCTTGAAGCTTGAAACGATGCGACTCGTCTGTGCTCGCAGCTTGTGGCCCGCCTTTACTTTGCTGCCTGCACTGCCAAGCTTCGATTTGAAGCTCTTATTTACCGATCCATCCACCTCGAATGCGTCCTGCATAGGAAGCCTCTCACCGACGGTTGAATCACGCGGAGTTCCAGCGACAGCTTCCAACTTTTCACGCACTGCAAAAAAAAACAAAAGCAGGGATAAAGCAAATGTTCACGAAATGTCCCAATTACTTTCGGTCCAGCGTACTTACAGCTCATGTTTTCTACATGCAATAGTTCAAACTCCTTCTCGATCTGCGAAAACAGATGATGCAGTCGTGCTCGGAACGGTTCCTCGCCTCCTCCCAACGATCCAGGCATTATGTCTTCCGCCAAACTGCCCAGCTTTAATGAGCGTTTTGCGGTTAGCTGTTTGCCCATGACGGAGGTCCCGCTGACACAACCGGCCGTCGCACCCGTTACTGCCGGTCCAGTGGCACTTCCTCCCACACCAACCCCAGCAACTCCAGCTGGTCCCACGACGCCTGCCGTAGTACCAACCCCGGCGGAACCTCCACTAGCCGAGGAAGAGCCGACCGCAGGTTGCTTCGACGAGGATCCATCTAATGGCATTTTCTGACGACCAAGCAAATCTAAAGCCATCGATTTTATCGAATCCGCTACCGTGAGCTGGTGCCTTAATCCGTTTCCGTGCGCCACCACCACCACCGTTGCGCTCCGGGAGCGCTAGCGATATCGTTGTCGTTGTTATGCAAGTGTGCAAATGCGTTGATTGCCCCCTCTCAAAGCCAATGCCACTTTCTGCCGTTGCTGCCGTTCGTTTTTCAAGGCAATAAGGAAAATTCACCCACTTCAACCCACTTTTCAGCTGCACTCTCAAAAATCGTGTCACTGAAGGTCAATATTTCCTAATCAATTCCTATCCGCACGATAACAGGGGCGCAATTTCGTTCAAAGAATCATATTTATCAGCGAAGAATTGAAGTGGCACTACATGTCCCGCTTACCACTTAGTTAAGTTTCGTCGTTTTCCCTTGCCACGGCAAGGGTACAGGTGTTTTGAGGCCCAATTTTATGCGATAATCTACACCAAAACAGGGACTAGATGTGATCCTCCTAGCGCTACTTGTCGAATTTGTTTTGAGCACCAGATTTGATCGAAGTGACTAAAGGTGAGGTGTGCTGTCAAGAAGAACAGGGGCGTATAACTTTTGTCTATGATTCATGATTGCGACTAAAATAAGGGGCCATTTTATTTCTTCACTGTTGTGCAACAGAATTTAGATTATTTCGAATTTAAATAAATGTTATCGCTTCCAAGAGTAAATAGTTAACAAAAAGTTGAAATTGAAAAATAAAGATAATGTGTGATATAGTTTCACAGCCCTGCAATATTTAACAGTTTGACGTCTACGATGGCGTTTGACAATCACTGACCAGGGGGTTTAAAACTTTGTGCGTGTAGGCTATTTGAAGTCCTTTCGCTCAGACTCCTCCGCTACTTAATGCTAACTTTTCTCCTTGTTTAACTTCGATTTTTTAAATTTCATAACAAATGCCTCACTATTGGGACAAAAATGCGTTATATGGTAAATGCAATTTAAATAATTCGAAGGGATCGCCTAAAACGTGTTTTGAATACCCACGTCACGTGACTATCAAAAGGCAGTTTTTGCATTCAAGAACTAATTATGTTGTGTTGTTCAATTTCTTTCCCAGTTTCACGATAATGACTCAAATTTACGAATTAATTCTTTATTTCGCTTGGCTTCCACACCAAATCTACTTCGTGCGACTTTTTGGATGTACGATCGTCATAACGTAGTTTATTGCACTGCTATCATCACCACGCGACCGTTGCACAACGTTTTGTTCGGAACTGTTGACAAAGGATCGCGATCGAACACTTGCTTTCATTTCGAGAAAATCTTCTTGCAGCTCCTTGATGAGATATTCGAACCGAGTGATGCGACCAATGTACGACTCGAAAACATCCGGGTCTTGTTCTGACGTGGTTTTTGATTCGCTCCTATCCTTCAGCTTGTTATAATCGTCTAGCAATTGATCATATTTTTGACGGCTCACAAAATTATCCAGGTCCTGAGTTGTTTCGATTTTCGGCAGATCTCCTACTGTCTCCATGTTCAAGAAACGGTTTGTATTGTTGCGTTGCGTTGTACTCCGCTAATATTTCACGAATGAGCTAATCTCACCGAAAGACAAGCTATAGAATAAAGCATTCGCATCAGTTGCCAGCCGTAAAAATTATCAGCTAATGATTGCTGGCATAACAATGCGCGGTACTGGTAGATGAAATGCCTCAGATAAATGATACAAAATGCAAAGCTTGGCTCAAGTGACGAAACATGCAAGACGCTCAAGTCAACATACGATATGGTGTTTGTTGTTGTTTTTACAAAAATAGTATGAGAAGCTGCATCCAGAACCAGATTTTAGACGTGATTCTTTTTTCATCGCCCAAAAATAAGAGATAATGCTGTCGTACAACTTCGTATCAGATTGGTGACGTTGTTTAGACCTGGGTGTACGCCTGATAGGGGGTTTACGCAAAAGAAACGTGTACACTTATCTGACTTTACAAGGTGAAGCGAAATAGATAATGTAGGAGCGGTTTTTTTCGGAGTTATGCCTTTAACATTCTGTTCTTGGCAAGCGCCATTGGAAGGGCGATCTTAGGTAACGTATGCATAAAAATTGGATAAACTGCAATGAAAAAAGAAATATTCACAATGATTGAATCCAGTAAAGTCCGCTTGAATCTTGTGTTCAATAAGCATTTAGGCAAAGTGTTGCGAAGCCTATTGTCATTAGGCGCCATTAGGTGTTAGTTGTCTTCAATTAATCGTAAAACAAGATACGAAAATATTTGTATCAGCCATTCCTTCTGGAAGAATGTCTTATATTCAGAAGTGACTGGTCTCGACAAACACTTTCACAAAATTAAGCCCATCTTTTACAGGTATTTCTCCCGGAATTTGTCCAGATTTTTAATGGGCATGTTAAAAGGTTATTCTCTACCAGAGCGTTCAGGTGCTTCTTCTGGCAGATTGTCTACTAGTCGGATGCGAGTGGTCTCTAGGGACTTTTACACTTAAAAATTGATCCTGTCCAGGTACTTCTTCATCATCTTGCCGATTGCTGCAACCTCCAGGATGAGCGAAAAGATCACTTTGTCGCTGATGCACGCTGTACACTTCTGTTTGGCAAACCAACCTTTCTCCAGATGGTAGAAGCTATTATTACAGAGAATGGAAGTACCACGTGAATCCCGTGGAATGGACCGGTGCCCAAGGACCGACAAATAGCAAAGTAAGGCAGGTTTCGATTTTTGGCTAAGAAATTCATCGAGGACGAAGCAAACGTCCAAAGTCAACGGTGTTTATATTACCCCAGACATCGTAGAAAGGTTGCTGTCGAAGTACTAGGAGAATTCAGTAAAAAACTGACTCTGCTCAGCTCAGTCTAAGGTGATCCAGTTATGCAACATCGAGAAACAAAGGGAGCAGCGTTAAGGACGTTCATGCACAGGATACTACACCTCGGTTCAGGACGGTAGTGTCAAAGAGACTAACATAGACTCACCGAGATATGATAGTTAAATAAATATCCTGACGTCCTTCATAGATTCTGCTTCACGCTAAAGAAGCTATATTGAATCCACTAAATCCTGCTAAACCCCGCTAACTTTACTTGCACACGGAGGAGTATGTACCACCTTACAAGTCGTCTTATCCTTAACACGCCTACATAAGCAGAGGAGTCGCGGGTGGTTCCGATTATAACGCCGGATAGAAAATTAGTAAGATAATGTACTCCGTGTGTCAGTTCAAAAGTTTATTTTTCTTAAACTGTGTGTGTATGTGTGGCTGTATTGGGTAAAACTACATGATTGCTGTTCGAAACGATTGTATGCTTAGCGTTTAGTATGTAATCAACAAGGTTAAACCATCTAGAGCTCGCTAATGTGTGAGGCATCACTCAACAGTAGTTTAAACCCTTGCTTTACACATGCAACAACACATCATCGGTTTAGCTGTACAGTGAACAGTAAGGTAGTGTTAGTCAGTTAGGCTCCTATTTGAACAATGCTTTTGTTTTTTTTTCACAAAACCATAAAAGTTATTCGTCTAAACACCCATGAATGATCAATATCTACACACCTGGCACCCATGGCGAATTTGTAGCTCAAATACCCACAATATACTATTTTATCTATTACAGTTACCATTTACTCTTTCTGCCAGCAGAAAATACAGCTAATAAATCGTCGTTGATCGCAATGTCGTTTAATCGGTCGCTCTCTTTGTGGGTGCAGATAAGTAGTAGCGTTTAGTTTTCGTTAATTATGCCTTTGAACCATTTGCAGTACTCAGTGAGTGACAATTGATATTCTCCTACTACTCTAAAACATTGTCACGTCTACGAAACACGTTACAAAAACTTGTATAGTATCATTCTTCATTTCTCTAGCGTGCTGGTTCTGTTGTTCGATTGTATTTGTTTATTATAAACCGATGGGATAATTTGCGAGCAGTTGGTGGAGGGTTGTTCCTTGGTGCAGGATAGTATAACACCGCGATACACAGGCAGAGGCATCTTTTTACTTGCTACATGATGTACTCGTTTCGTTAAGCTGAAATGAAATGGTTCCGGTGTAGAGTTTGGCTAAGTCGATTAATCAAACCTGTCTTTGCAATTCGTCTTCTATGCTGCGTTTATATTTACATCTATCGAATAAACACCGATGGTATCAATCAGAAGCGATAGAAACGTAACTGTCTGTTTGGTTGCTTCTATACGGTACGGGTACTCGGAAGGATCAACCACAGGATTAGTAGTTCGCTTTTTGCGTCCAATCCTAGCGATTGAATTAATATTTTCTTTGACCATGTTAAGTAAAATATTTGTACCAGTACAGTTAGGGATCGGTGGATTACTTGATCATCCATTAGCATTTCAACGCTAGTTTTGAAAGTGTGTTTTTCTACAACTAATTCGACGCGTTTATCTACTTTTCCTTTGTCACACTATCCCATATTAAAGGCCTGCAATCCCTTTATACCTCCGCTCCACGAAGAACCATCGGGGTATACAGTAATTTTTCGAGTTACTCAAATTCGTGCCAGAGACATTCGTGTAAGTAGTATTGCCTTTATAATATCAGTTGTATTTTGTATTAAGGGATCGAATACTTATTTCCAGGTTACGAAGCACATTCAAAATTGATATTTTCCCGTTTATTTCGACAATTGGATTAAAATTTTATCTAAAATACACAAACAAAAGTTCACGCACCGTCAACATTTTATAATTCGCATAACTCGGGGAAAGTCGGCATAGCAATTGCTGTTTCTTTCTTTCTGACGATACATATCTCCTTCACCCGGTGACATGGGATACAGTTTAAATCTTCTGTTTTATTGCCGAAAGTGTCCTTCCAAAAAATATTCCTTAGACTTAGAGTGAAAAAGTAGATTGGTATTTCACTTAAACGTAAATATAGGACACCACACATCACGACAGCTACTATGCCGGGCATTTCCACCAGGTAGGACTGGCAAATCGACAGGGGAAGTTCAGGAATAGGGAGTGGGATAGGGATAGAGGGTTTGCAGGATCGAAGACGAAAACGATTGACGGACGCTAGTTCCAAAACATTTCGTTATAAAAAAGGTGGAAAAATTGGTACTACAAAGCGTTAAGGTGTTGCCTATTCCGATCTGTCCTTAACCATTCTCTCTTTCTCGCTAATGGTCTGCCTTAGCAACATTTCAACGGGCAGCATCATCATGTTCGCTAAACAACTGTGGATCTTGGTGTAGTTTACTGCTGAATTTCACAATCGATCTGCTGGATGCGCAAAGTCGCTGCAATGCGCTAATCATACGCTCTCTCTCACAGACACACAAACACACATAGGCTTCCACGCGCATATACATCGGTAGTTTTGCTTGATCTTTTTTTCCTATCAATTATATCCTCGATTTTATTCGACCGCTTTTTGTTTTTCTTTCGTACCCATTCTACTAACCCTTTTAACGCTATGTACCATTGCACTTGTCACACGTTCAGTTCAACTTGCTTTATATACCATCGTGATTGCTGCACCATCATTGCACCTACGGCTATACATTTGTCGCTTGTATTCTGTACACAACGCGGTCTGCTTACCTTCCCCGTTCGATTGCTTGCATTCGTTTCTTGTGTTTTGTTTGTTTGTTTTTCAATATGTTTGCTTCAAAATAAATCATCACTATGCAAAAACACACCAATGTAGCTTGCTTACTAAACTTAAAAATGACAAAAAGGGGGTAAAGCTGCCTGCCTGCCTCTTAATCTCCATTTATGTGTAAGTATATCCAAAGAGACATACTCCCGTTTGCATGAAATCCTAAACAGACCCGAAGGCGTAACATGCCATAACTAACCTTGCCCTAAGCAGCCTTCGTCAGGTTGAATGCTTTTAGTTAGATTTCCTTCTCTGCGATGACGTGTGTGCTGTTTTGTATGTGTGCTCCGGGATTCCAGGGTAATAGCATATTTGGGGCAGAATTAAAAAGATACTTTAAAAACAAGCTACTATCTCCATTTCGGTGTACGTGACGAATTATGTTAATTCAAAGACAGTAGGAACGTACCAGAGCTTGTACTGCAAAGATAGATCAGAACAGGCAATGGTTGGAGAGGTGCAAAATTACTCGTAGAATTGGAAGGAGTGGAGGGAAAGGGAGAGGTCTTGGGATGCTATTAACCGATTGACTTGGGATGCTATTAACCGGTGGCACGATCTACGATACCCTGCACACACGTGCTCGCACTTACACACACGCACACACATTCGCGGGTTCCGGGACAATTTTACAATAAATTAATAATTAATTACAAGAACCGAATCCGGTCTGCCGTATCCCGCTATTATTGGGCTGTCGTGTGCGTATTCGTTGATGACCGTTGCGTTAGTTCCATCTCGGCTGGTAGGTCACCGCGCACGTAATAATCGGCCGCCTTGTTGCCGGTACCATTGCTGAGCGTACCGTTGGCGCTACCGTTGGCCACGTGGCCATTTTGTTGTTGCTGTTGTTGCAGGAGTAGTTCAGCTTCCCGCCTCTTGGCAGCGGCAGCCGCGTCCCTCTTCCGCTGTAAAGCAAAGGACAGAAACAATCAATTATAAAAACAATTTCCAAATAGAAGCGGTACATGCATGAAAGAAGCAATACATGCACTAGCATGTTAAATTGAACCGAGTTTGCGAGACGTTAACTTAAAATTCGATAAATGAATACGTCTATGACATCCGTGTCTCACATCCGAACCAGAAACACCAGCCACACGTGAAACGTTATGGTTAAGTCTAAAGTGTGACCACATTTTAGAAAAGGAATTCGAAAAAGAA
Organism: Anopheles marshallii; assembly: GCF_943734725.1. Classification (NCBI taxonomy): domain Eukaryota; kingdom Metazoa; phylum Arthropoda; class Insecta; order Diptera; family Culicidae; genus Anopheles; species Anopheles marshallii. The sequence continues at coordinate 50,268,393 of NC_071326.1, read as the reverse complement.
CTGGTTTCATAGTCGGACGATGATCGCACCATTGCTAGTGACATATAAAGGGCAAAAATTCTACCACACGCAAGTTGCTTTCTGATTCAGTCACTTTGACTTATATTGAGACGGATCGATATAGGATATAGTCTCGTTCGTAAAATTTCCATAATTTTGAAAAAAAAAATCCTCCTAGAGCAAGAGCACAGCCGAGTCATTCGATAGATCGCTGATCGCTTGGGTAACGTATCTCAACACATACCATTTGGGCTTTGTATGTGGACTGGTAGAACTCGTTGAACAGGAAGAAGAACATCACAGCATGCATTCCGATCCACCAGACGAAAGCTTTCGGGTAGTTGCAGTCGATAAACAGCAGCTGGAAAGCGTGTACCATAATCAGGACGAACTGGACCTGCAATCAAATGTGAACGTTAGTATTGTGGGGCGCGCACGTGCATAACACTAAAGACTGCTGCTTGACTTACCATTTGAAGGGCGGTTAAATATTTCTTCCACCACAAATATCTCTGGAATTGCGGTCCGAGGGCAGTAAACAGATAGTACGTATACATCACTATGTGTACGAACGTGTTCAAAAGGCCGAAGAATGTGCTGTGACCGCCTGTTGGCAGAAGAGAGTAGACAGGTGGTAAGCAAGGGTATTAGCAAGTGAACGATTCTACTGTACGGCCGGTTAGCTTACCTGGAGTGAACTTAACACCGAACCACACCGACATTGGCATACATCCGTGGTGAATGACGTGCAATGTAGACACTTGACTACTCTTTTTGCGCATCACAAAGAAGAACTGTCAAGAGGAAGGTAACATTGGATGTATTAGCATTCATAGTTATGAGATTTCGATCAGTGTGTTGATCTTCTGTCATCTTCTCAGTATATCTCTGCATCAGAAACAAGCACAAACACTCGATGAGACTCATTCCGTTCTTAGTGCTCATTCGTCTTGAACCACTGTTATGTTGAACCTTACGTGCAAGAAGTGCACTGGCGAGCGGTTTGTAGCACGCACCATCCGCTTACGCGGTGTTCACCATCGATCACACATATGTTTTTTTCAGAACGAGGCATCCCAAGGTAGTCCGGTTGCACCGCGCACAGTCGCGTTCACGGACACGCTTTTCTAGGGTGCCCCAGCATGACCCGGTCAGCAGAGCTGCCACTTACATGCGTTCGCTACCTGTCACTAGTAGTAATGGTCGCAACCATTCCATTGATGGTGCGGCTGACTTAACTAGATCAATTACGAGAACTAGCGCCTCTGGTACGGCACAGGAATAATGCTGTATAGATGAGTGCATACAGTAGTATTCTACAAGTATTTTATTTGGCATAAAATTTGTATCCACATTCAAAGCGTTTACTCCGGCGACGCTGTGTCTTCTCCAGGTAGGAATGGCCTGGTGACAATTGGCCTTTCCCAAAAAAAAAAAGCAACATAAATTGCGTGCGAAAAATCCTACCATTCCAGGTGTGGAAGAGCAAAACCGGAATTGGTTCCAACTTGCCGGATTAATCTGCACCATGCAGCCGGTTCTTTGGTGATCGTGTGTGAGCACAAGCAAACGGCCCATCGTTACCAGTGCCGATATGCGATATGCTCGAAGTCAAACACAGATAAAGGCAGGATGGTCTCGCCAAAACTCGATAAGCAAGAAAACAAGCTAACGGGACTGTAACAACCCTCGCGAATGAGATCGCACCAGCACATGATCAGAGTGTTGCGGATGGGATGGTGGTTTTACCACCTTTGTCGTTCTGCTTTCCAAAGATTGTTCCAGAAGGCTCTTGCCAGGCTTTTGCCAGGCTCTTTCATAAAGCTATTTAGCATCCGAGGGGGGCGCGATCTACACACCGATGTTAATACAAAATTGAAGACGCTTTCTGCTGCTTTTGCGTTAATATGGCGATGGAGAGATCGTGCGAATCAAGACGAGTTCATTGATCCTCAATTTCTGTTGTCATCCTCGGCATTGGACAATGAGATACAATACTTGACATTCAACTCTCTCCCCCGCCGAACGTTTATCGTTCCGCGGTTGAATCAGAAACTCAAGCAAACACTCCCAACAATCGTCAAAAACTGTACAAATATAACCATTTCGGGCAGTGCTATCGTACACCCCGGAAATCTTCAGGTCACATTTGTCTATCCACTATAAGGCATCGAGCCGTGGTGAAGATGATCATCGTGCACGAGCACTGGCATTTATATCTTCTCATGATGACGATATTTGTTTTCCATGTCAATATTGTTTTTTTTTTGCAGTGAGGCGGTTTTCTTCTTCTTCGCCGACACCATTTTGGTAATAATAATTTGTAACAACACCAGAAAAGGGGAGAAACAAACTTTTTCTAAGTCCTGTGATGAAGAATGGCGAGCCCACTCGCAGATATGGGAAGACAGTGTTTTTTCTTGAGTTTTGAGGGCACAGCATCGCATATAACATGACTCGCCACATGTCTTGAGCAGTGAAGGAACTGGAAAAAAACACACACAGAATGGAGGCACCCTCTTCAGATCCTATTTGCGAAACGTGTGTCCAGCAGCAGCAGAACCTAAGTAAACAGGGCTCATCATCTCGCGCCGTGTATTACGCAGCTAATTCGCTGAAGTTTGTTATTTTTCGTTGCAGGCACGACAAAGCAGGAAGTGATCTTCGATTGACGTAAATGTTGATTCGAGTACTGCAAAGAGGGCTTTCGCTCTCTTTTTTTTTCGTCCGGCTGTAGCTGCCAACTTTTGCAGCTAAAAGGAAATGAGCCGGGTGTCTTCCGTGCACAGATTACCGCCCAACAGTTCGTAAGGATGACCGTGACGAATATGTTCAAGGGTATTGGAGCGTACACTTTAATTATGTTTTTTCTTTACCACCAGCCGTCAAGTTTCTTCTCAATTGGCGGCTAATGATCGAATGGCGAACGCTAACAATTGCGTGATGCTTTTGAACGTTCGAGCAAGAACGAATGAGGTCGAGTAGATGTCGCTTGTGTTGAAAAGTGGAGATAGGTTTTTTTTTATAGCAAAAACTTTAAACTTACCGTGTCAAAGAATTCGGTGAATTTTGAGAAGTAGTACCACCAGCAGGCATGCACCATCTAAATCATCCGGCAAAGGTTGACCAACCACGGAAGATGGCGGGGAAAAAAGAAAACAGTGTTTTTAAAGAACATTCTATCCATCTAGCCGAACATGACAACGATTCAACGAAAGGGGCCAGGGTGCGAAATGCTTTAGTTGAAAGACGATTGAGTTGAGTTTGTGGGGGATATACGAGAAGGATGAGACAGCGCGAGCACAGAAACAACGTAAAGTGGCAAAAGGTTTCGCTTTCTCTTGATGATTGTGGAAATTAAGGATGATATATTATTAGATGCGAAAGAATGGATATTAAAGGAGATAATAAAATTAAATAGGAGCAAAACGGAACTTAAAACAAAACATGGATGGAGACGAATAGCGCATGCAGCGGATAGGAAACTTTAATATTTAAAAAAAAATGCAAACAATTTGGACAACTGAGAGTTTAGAAGACAGATATAGAACGGTAACGATGTCTCGATTTTGCCGATCATATGATCGTTATCAGTTGCACATTAGTACGGTTTAGTAGTAACGAAGGATATATGTTTATACATACTAAGCAAACAATATTAGCCAGTGGAAGTAAAACTAGTGTGTCAGTAATCATAAAATGTAAAGCATTATTTGGATAAACAAAACAGCATGTTCGCTTTCACCGTGGTTAATATAGCAAGTAATGTTAGCGATAGTATGGAATGAGCGCAATGATGTTGATGAAGCTGATGGGCCCGCCCGGAAAGCAACCCTGGCACTTTCCGTACGACGTTCAGTGCGTGTGCCGAGTTTTGCCTCGTTCGAGAAACCTACCCGCAGCGTTTTGGGGTGGTTACTATAGTCGACTGGCTGGCATCGGAAGTTATAATGTCCCGTTAGCCAACCCGATACACCAATCTGTAAAAAGTGGCAAAAAGTGGTCCAGTGGTTAGTATGTGCCGAATCCGAGTATTGTACTGTATGCTTTTTTTGTTCAATTTTTGTCTGAAGCACAGTCTACGTCCGGTTTTGTGTAAGAATTCACGTGTACTTGTGTGTGTTTACTGTGCGTCTGGCTGTGAGAAACTGTATGTACGGTGTTTGCAAGATTATTTGGTACATTTCGGTGTACACGTCGCGTCGTGTGAGCGCTGCCTCTTGTGTGAGGTTTTTTCCAGCATCTTTCATCTCTAACAGTAACTACTGTGTGGAACATCAACAACTGCGCTTGTACACTAAACAACGATTAGCTGCAATGTATAATTTGAAAGCTCAAACAGAAATCTTGTAATAATGTAACTTCTGCCCTCCCGCATGGAAAAAAACACCCAAAAACATACAAACCGTTTAGGATTGCTTAACGCGACTGATCACTGGTCTTTAACAGCTTTCAGAGAGTAGCAATCAGGATCGTCTTCTCGTTGCTTACAGTAATAAGACATACTAAACTACACACACACGCATACCAACACATGAGATAGGCCTAGGTCTTTAGCTAGGATTCTTTTGGTGCATGCATCGGTGCGATGATATGTGTGTATGTGTGTGTCTGGTAAATCTGCCCGATTGTATTGCTTGATGCAACTAAACGGTGACTACAGCGGGAGGATGACGTTTGGGAACCTTCTCTCCAGCAGACTAAATCATAGATAACACATATATGTTCCGCTCGGGTCATAGAATTGAGCGGATGAAGACGAGTGCCGTACGAAGGTTTCGTGGTGTTGTTCCGATTTCCTTTCACCATACACGATTGACCATCAATCGATGTCCTTTTCTTTGCAACGACGGTTACGATCAGAGAACAAACGTTACGGAGGCAGAGGACACAAATTAGGGACTTTCCACGGTATGGTAGTAATCGATCGAAGAGATCGTGCACGATCAAATTGCTCACAAATGTGTGCGTGGGTGGGGGAAAGGGGAAAATTGGATCTTCGAAGATTAGGTGACGCGATCGTTGCTGATGCACTGCTGTAACCAACTGCTGGCAACACTTACTCTCATCGCGCGTCCGGTAGTACCATGATCCACGGGTTGGCAGCGGAAGCTGTATTCGCCCCACCAGCCGCCCATTAAACACTACGTACCCGGAAGATGGAATCGGTCGGCACACGGCACGAAAGGAAGCAGGAGGCAAAAGTTCGTTTTAAGAAGAAAAAAAGAAAAACAACAATCAAGGTTTAAAGCGTGATCAGAAGCGAAGGTTCGTCCTAGGGTTCCTTTCTCTTCTTAAGCTTGCGGGAGAGAAACACACGATGAGTTCGTTGCTTTTGTTGGTGTAAACTGGGCAAGGTCGTACCTGCAATACGTCCATAAACACACTAGTGAAAGGGATTTCACTCGGCGTGTTCTTGGGAAACACATTAAGTTCAAGTTTATCGTTCTCGCGACCTTACGGAAACGGGGAAGCATTGGTCCAAATCAATCCGCCTACGGACATACCAGTTTGCAACATGCCGGCCAATTGTCAGGCCATTACAATGAACATTGAATGCACCACACAATCAATCTTAAAGTGTATTGACACCGAACCAAACAAATGTGTTATAAGGAAATGTCTGAAGGCAACTGTGCGCAGTTCGTTGCTTCCGATATCCTGTTCAACTACATGCAGCAAGTACAGTAAATGCATTGAATAAGGGTAGATGGTTTAGATTGAATGCATGCAACGCTATAAATGCTACAAAAAAATAACACATACACACATTGAAACATTGATGCAAACGTCTAATAGCAAAATGCGATATATGCGTATATCTGTAGTACGAATTTGTACAGCGCCAAGAAATTCTGGACAGGGGGTCGTCTGATAGGCGTAAACGAGACGTTTACTAGTCATCGTCGTGTGGAAAACGAATTCTTAGTGAATGTATATCCACGCGTTTTGGTCATTGCGTTTCGGTCGTCTGTTGAATGCTTCACACAAAAAAATGGGCTAAAATATTTGTTGCAATAACAGTAGCCTTAGAACGTCAGCCAATCTACCTCATAGAATAACCAGGCACTGAACACGACTTGAACGAAGTTGTACACTATGAGGGTGTTTTTGAGCTGGAAGGGTTTGCGGTTTTCCATTAGCCTTGGACCCAGGACCTGAGGGAGAAACAGATAAAAATAAAGCATTATTCACTGTAATGTAGCTATAATGATGTGTGTGAAGATCAGCGCTTCCGTGTTACTGAAGCGGTACACTAACGGAAGCTTGTTTTGCTCCATAAATCTGCCGTTTTGGGCACGCACATAAGGCACCGTTGAGTAATTGTTGCATTCCCATTTTCTAAGGAGATTGATCTCGTAAATAAAATGCGCTGCGGCTGTCGTTGTCACCACCGGTAAGCAAAGCGCGTCGAACGCGCTCGACAAAGTTGACGGCGAAATTGCAACTTGCATCAAGATCGACGACGTTGGCCCGGTTTTGTGGTAATTAAATAGCTATTAACCCGCCGCTACCGTTATGATCGCGTTCTAAAACGCATTCAAATGGTAGGGGGGGGGGCCCTTGCCACCGTAGTGGTAGAAAGGTTTCTCACCTTCAACCTGCCGCTGTCAAAGCGGTTCAGCATGCCGGAACGTGGCAGGGGTTTTAATAATCGTTTTCGTTGTCGTGTGCACTTCGCGCATTCGAGCAATGGTGGCCGCCCGCGGTCCACAATCCGGTCCGGTTAAGGTCAGGTATGTTAGATAAGCTAACCTTAACCGATTTTTTTCCATTTCGACATGCTTTCACGACCCAGCAGCAGCAGCGTCGCCGGCGGTGGCAGCAACCAGCCGGTTGTTAGCGTGTGCAGAGTGTTCGTTTCACTTTTAAATGCATAACATCAACCACCCTGGATCGGTAAGAGAGGGGTTTAAAACTATACTTATGCTTATTGTGAAGCATTTTTATTTGCCACTGGCTGTACGCATTGGCCACCGGTCTTACGCATATTGAAGGTTATCCCACCATCTTTTTTTTGCAAAGCCACTCTTCACACCGATGATGATGGAATCAGAAATTTGATTCCATTTTTTGGCCAGCATCGGTCAATTGCAACAGAGAAAGAAAATTTACCGGCGGGAGCGATTGAGGGAGGTGGTAAAATTAAACAGTAAGGCGCAAAGTGAAATTCCAAAAATTGCCGGCCTGTAACGGATGGTTATTCGCGTGGCATTATGCAAGAACGGCCGAAGTTTTGAAGTTTGTTCGTGAAGCGATCCTGTCACGTTGGGAGCGGATAGAGAAGTCTTAGTTCACGACGCACTTTACTGTGTTCACCCTTCGCGTTTGAGCAGGTGCGGACAACAACAAAAAAATGGGAGCCAGTCGTACGCACATCACGCTCATGATGATCGTTGCGCGATCGACCCTCCATAAATATGAAAAAAGAAGTGGGGTTCTCAAAAGGTTGACTCGATAGTTTCGACAACAACAAGCACTAATGTCCACCCATCTCGGCAAGTGGGTACAGCAGCAGGATGGATGCACCGGTGGCAACCGTGAACTCAGCGTGTTCGTGTTGTTTGTCCATTGCCTCACAGACGGCCATCATAGCGACGCATTGGTACAATATCGATCAGAGCCGTGGAGGAACCCGAATAGGGTAGTGTATGCCGGTGAGGTTGCCGCGTTGTCCACAAATCGACCGTATCGACTTTCGACACCCGCACTAAACCAACCGGGTCCGGGCAGACAAGATGAATGAACCTGTTTCGTACCGCTAGTGAGGAACGCACGGGGAGCATCTCACAATTTTGCGTGAGGAAATAGGTACACGTTGAGAAACCGCCCAAAGCGAAGCTGCACCGGACTGACCTACACAGTGTGTGTTCCCTCAATAAGAAATTCGTCTTCTTAAACACAGGCCACAACACAGAGAGAGACAAAATCGTGGGCTTTCGATTTAGAAATCAAAAATCAAACGTCGATCGCACGTAAACCAGTTTTAGTTTCGATCACACGGACATCCATATCCTAACCATTCCCCCCTCATGTCATGATACCGTAGACCGGTTGAGGCTTTGATTACCTTGAAAACTTTTAAAGAAAAAAAATTGAAAAATTTCACAGAAATTTGGGAGATGGTGCGAAGTTTCTTTTCTCACCATATCAAACAAAAACTCATGAGCAATACGGCTTGAAAAAAAACAACCTCATGAAAAAATCTGCTGTTCGTTATTCAGATTATCTGAAATGAACCACGCGCGACATAAGTTGCGTTAAAAGCAAGAAATATAAACTCGCACATGCATGTGGAGCAAAATTTGAATATTTGCTTGTGGAAATCCTGTTTCAGTGTGCCTGCTGTATGGGTGGTTTGGCAAGAAGCACGATTGTGTGAGTGTTTCTTTGGCTTTTGATAGACACACTACACACAGACACTGCTGCTGATGTCAGATGCAATTCCTCAATAATTTTGACCATAGTTCGACGGACACGTGTGAGCTACGTGTGATCTTCTAAATACTTACTTTGACTAAGTACACATATCCTAAACATAGCGCTAGGGTTGGGAGCGGCGACGACATCAGTGGCCAATCTTTCGTTCGCGGGTCTGAAAAAGAAGAAGCAATTAATGTTTATTTCTTCCCATTTATGTACTTTTTAAAGCACTTCATTTATAGTAGTAAATTATTAAAAGTAATATTCATTGACTCCATCACGGATCACTGAACTTTGGTTTGATTTCAACGTAGCTAGAAGGTATGAGAAAAGAGTAGCGCTACCATTTCCAACTCCCTAATGAGCATATTAAGACCGTTCAGCTGAGTGGTCGCGGGAATCAACATATTGACAATGGGTCAGCTAGTTCGGGTTTGAGCTCATGAACCGTATGCCGCCACCAATTCCAACTGTCGGGGTTTGCAAAATGTCGCTGTTCCGGGAAACGCACCGGGAAATTATCGAGCAAAAAGAGAAAATGAGGTGCTAAACGGTAGTATAAACAAAGCGTCATTGATTACACACCAAGATGGAGCTATATCCACCATCATTTGATTGGTGCGTGCTTACGGCGATTGTATGACAAATGGGGGCGACAAATGTTTGTTTCATCATTATCCAATGTAGACACGCAATCTACCGCCAGTAATGCTTTTCGTATCAATATTCATCTGTAATGAACTTTCCACAGTTTAGAAATGGTTGCTAACGATGTGTGGCACAAACTAGCACAAATATAATGAGATTTACAACTACGAGATTTGACGTCATGGAATGCTACTTACGAACAGGAAATATTATCTTTGTTTGTTTTAAAGCATTACGTGTAGAATTCGTTGGAATTTACCCAACGAAAAAGACCCCAGATAATTCGCAATAATGCTAACGATGTCGATCATTTACGGTCTTTAGTGTATCAATTAGCACAGAAGGCACAAGCACTTCTCTTCCCGTGCGGTAAGAGTGAAAAAGTTCCGCTGGTTAATACATTCCACAATCAGTCGTGCGTCAATGTCATCGCTAGATCTCCATCTGTATGCTACTGCATCGTGATACGTCGACACACCGCGCTGCACCAGTTAGACATCGCATGCATCTTTGAATCGTTCCACTCACGCGGTTTGGATAATTAATGCATCTACCGGTATTAGCGAAGGTTGTCAGGTACTTTTCCATGCCCGGTTATCATCCAAGTGCAAACAAAGGGACAAATTAAACACAAAAAGAGCTCAATAATGATCGCTTGAACGCAAACGGTGATTGATCCCTGCTCTACAATCAAGCCAATAACATTGCTTTTGGAAAAAAAAGGTGTCATGGCACAGTCAATATAAGGAGGAAGTAACAAAAAAAACATAACTCAACACACTACAACCACCATGCGTCTCCATTGGGCATAGAACAAAGTGCGCACGCGTGTTGCGCCCATTTCCATGATTGTGCGTTTCACGCCCCCCCGGGGGCGATATATAACGATGCACTTTCCGGGGTAGGCGCGATCGAGCTTGCGGGTCGATGTCCTTCTGTACTCCTAATTAACACGAACTGCCCTCCGGGCAAGCGGAAAGTACGCTATTTACCAGTCCGACGACAAGTGCAAGTGCATTGAGGTGCTGGGATACAGGTGAATGCACTGCATCTTGCTGAGCTCTGGGTCATGAACTGGCGCGCCGTTCGAATCGTCGTTATGGAAATCGATACGCGAACCGCAACGTTAACCGGAAGCTCTTTCTCGATTCCGTACCAAAGGCGCATTCAGCACGCCAACCTAGGCGAATCGCAAAAGCAAATCGATTTGGACGATCTTTCGAACCGTCGAGTGCGTCCGAGTGCACATTTGGCAGAATTTTAAATAGCATCCAGCACCTACCCCCTTGGTGCCTTTCTTATGCATATTTAAATCGTCCATAGGTAGAAGTAAACTAAATAGCAACAACATTGCCGTACGCTCCCCATGTCGAACGATGCGTTTTAAATTACTTTTGATTATTCTAATGCACTTGTCGCAGTGGCGCCCATTGCGCTGCAGAGAGTCCGGAGTGTACGAAACACCTTAGAAACACGTTTCACTCTTCTTGCATAGGTAGCCTTAATGAGCCATACAGGGCCACCGTTTGCTTGCTGTTGATCAAGAACTGTTGCTGTGTACACTCGCTGCTCGTCTTATTACACACTCTGTCCGTCGCGTATTCTGAGCGTGCCGTTGCTGCTCAAATCATTGACAAAATATTGTCCTGCAAGGTCCTGTGTAGGGTCCTCCCATTTCGCCATCTTACCTCCGTATTTGTCCATGTAGTGATGCATACTGTCAAGGTATTTCATAATTAAGGCCATTTCTGTGAGTATGTGCGGGTTTGTGACGTGGCGGCTATAAAGCGAACAGCGATGGCGAACGGGAACGGATATTTGGCTCTCGGGCGCTTGAATGCCACTGAATGCTGAAACGATATCGCAAAAAACAGAGGGGGAATGGATTAATTAAAAATGTGATAATTTGATTACATACACGCGCGCACGACCGTCGGGCGTAAAACTTGGCCATGGAAAAGTAAAGTCAATCTTATATCGTAAGCCCATCTTGCATTGCATTGGATGTGATGTACAATTTTCCACCTTAACACACGAGCGGTGAAATGGGTGCACATCGCACCGGGCCCTATAGGTTGTGTGGTGATCCGTCCGTCCGCCGTCTGGGCAAAAACACACGACACTAGTCGTCACCCAATATACACCCCACATCGATTATTAATCGAAAGCCATTTCCTCGCCCAGGGTGTGAGATATTGATGCTCGCGTTCAAATGCCACGCTTCTAGGCGTGTTGACGCGCACAAGAGGGAAAATAAAACACCTATTGAGCTGAGTTCGTTACTGTTCAGCGAGGCGCTGTCCAGCGATGGTGACCTACATTGCGTTGCGTTTGCATTTGAAGCTATGGCACCAACGAATTCGTCGTGTGTTTTTTTTTTTCGAAGGCTACGGAAGTCGTCACTGGATCGGTTTGATGATATCGTACCTTCGAGGGCTAGAGAATCGATGACCGTTACAGTGTTCCGTAGCGTGGCACACTAATACAGACACACTCGCAAAACAAAGGATACCGCCTTCTGACTGTTGTCGGTCGTGGCCTGGAAAAAGTTGGCGTGGTTTTTTGAGGGAAATAATCAGATAAGTTTTCCAACTGTGTGTTTTTGTTTTGTTTGTAAAGCTTCGAAGCACCGGAAATGAACGGGGAGCAGCAACAGCTTGGAAATGGTTTAACATGCGGGTTGGCGTTTGTTTACTGCGTACTACATGCAGTTATATCAATTAGGACACTGTTTTTGTTCAGTGCACGCAGACCGCTGGCGAGGCAAAAACTCGGGATTGCATGTGTCGAACTCATTTGCTGCAAGCAACACGAAACTTTGCGAGGCGCCAACATGTCCATGCATCCTTGCACCGGCCACAGCCCTCGGTGGATCATATTTCAAATTCTAGGTGCACAAACGTTCTCGGCGGTGGCAAACGGGATAATGTATTTTACATGCGACGGCACGTACACGCCTTCCTTCTCTGGCGCGACGTATCACCGCTGACGATGATACGGAGGTAACAGTGATTTTTGTTCTCTTGCATAACCGTCGTTCCCGCGCTGTGAAGCGAAATCGTTGGCACATCACGTGGTAAAAGAAAGCCAAGCATCAACAACCGGGCGGTGTGTCGCGTCTGGGCGGAAACAGCTGAGTGCATCCGTTGGCCCGCCAGCGAGCGAGCGTATGACATCATGCTGCGCTTGCACGTGCGGCGATGCGAACGATACAACAATACGCCACCCTCGCCCGTTCGTGATCTAGCAAAGGAACACACACACACAGCCACACCGGAGCATTGCTAACCGAACGGTGTGCACCGAACATAAAACCACACATTCATGAATTGTTTGCACGCGTGCTGTCGTACGTTCAATGTCACGTGCCCATGTGACACTGCGTGCTGTTGCATTACAACCCAGTTCGTACGATCGATTGCTTCGATCGCGAGCCTTCCCGGAACGGTGGGTCACGAAGCTGGGAAGTAAAGTCCAGGACCCAGACATATCGACGCACGACCCGGCGCCATTCGGGGTTTACACTCGTTGGCTGCAGGTTACATGCATACTGCACCGAATCAAACCGACCATCTTGGCAGCAAATCCTTTAGCTGGGCACTACGGAGAGTGGATTTCTATTCGCATTCGAAGCATGGCGTTCTCACTTTATTTATAGTCCAGCGCCGGCTGCAAAAAGGGCAATGCAGAAAATTTCAGCTAAAAATGTTCGTGCGTGCCCGTGAGAAGAAGAAATAGTGGAACACCAAGAACAAGAGTTTCTCACCCAGAGAGACACAAAAATGATGACGTTTCCTTTTTTTTTTCGTTGATGACACGCGCTGCCTACACATACAGACGCACTAACCAAAATTTTGAACTGAGCGCGTTAGAAAACGCCATCATGGTTGCCGGTTCGACGAATAGCAGTCCACCTGCCTAATGGTTAGAAGCCACGATCGTTACGTAAGCGTTGCGACTAGCGGCAGAGTCGAGCATTAAATCAGGGGAACCGGTATATTAAAATGCCGGAATTCTAGCTTGGTACTTGGACACGCTTCACCAGGTCACGATCGGCGGATATAATCATTTATCAGAACGCTTGCAGCTCGACCGGGGCGGACGGGGCTTTGATTCAATTTCCCGTTCCATTTTAAATGACAATTAACTCATCACTCACAAGTGCATCGGGGTAGGTAATTAATGCTCTTTTGCTGTAATGTCATAACCTGCCGATGCGCTGAAACGGTTGTTTGATGGTGTGCAATGAGACAATGCGATCGGGACCCCGAGTTCCGAGTAGATGCGTTTTATTCGTCCCGAGGGTTAAAACATGCATGCGTTATCAACGACATAGAATTCGAAAAAGTTTATGCACTTCTCGGGTATTATTCGACAATCACCTCACAAAAAAGACTGTAAATAAGAGTATTATTGCTGTTCGTCTCCAGGTGCACAAAGCAAATCGCTCCGAACGCTCCCGGAGATCCATCCAAGCCTTCTTACTAAATTGAATTGTTGCATGCGTTATTATGTGAAAAAATTTCAAATAGTAATAAAAATTGTATTTATAGCAACAACACAAAGGTGTTACAGTCTTTGTAGCAACGTGTGCACTCAATCAATCAAGTGATAAATTGTGAACGGCGAGAACATTGCTTAAGATGAAGTCAATAAAAGTGTGATCACCGTCAAAAAAAAACCCAGATAATTTCAACATACATCGACACACTATAAAAAAAAAACTTGCTACATTTTACATTACACATTGTGTGTACGTACGCTGTTGCAAAGCTTAAACCTTATTTTTATTACATTTCGGTCAATGGCTGGGGTGTAACCAGACCATGTACTGAGCGAACCCCTCATATCTCGTTTTTTTTTGGGGGGAGGGATTAACCGTTTTGTTGGGCTGCTCCGAATTTTTCGCCGGAAAGTCGTCATGTCGGATGATGGGTACCTTGTGCACATGCCGTAAGCTTACATTAAACACGCTTTGGCGCTAAGCTCTTTATCAAGCAAAAAAAAAAGCGAGCGACAAAATAGGACTCTTGAGTAGGGTGCAACACAATAAATTGTGGTTTCCAGGTTCGTCCACAGCAAGGCACATCTAAGTGAGGCGCGAGAAACCTTCAGCTGGCTATATGAACTAGCAAAGGCGATCGCAGTCAACAGATATGTGCCCTCAAAATGCACCACACCACAGGAAACAAAGTGCGCTGGAACGATCGACCCAAGGGGTCGTTCAGTTCCATCAGACACAAGAAGACAAACAAGTCACCGGTTGGATACACGATCTTCACTATGATGGTTCGTGTGTTACGCGATAGAAGCGCGTAATCGCGACAAAACTCGAGCATTGGATGAGTCATGATCCCCGAGGCCCGCGTGCTGCACTATTACGGTAATAGCGTCCCCCTTCTTATCGGCGATATCTATAAAGTACGAAAAGTCTCCTCCTATGAACCGCAAGGCGGCTGTTATTGGAGCAAAAAAAAGGCCCCGGGGGATTGGCCCACATTTTTGCCGATTTGACAAATGTCATTCTAGATGAGTTGGGCTTCGAACCCGTCCCGAAAGAGATAACGGTGTGCAATAATTGCTGGAACCGGACGGTGGGGAGGAATGTTTCCACAAGATTTTTAACTTCAAACCGTCCGTCATCACACACCCAGGCGCTGTTATCGCAACGCACTGATAGGAGCACATCATCCCACTGCGATAATACCACATGACGATCCGCATTTTTTCGGTAGAATAATCCTCGCTCCGCGGATGGATCATCCCTGTTACGAGCCAGATCACACACAGTACGATGAGCGGTTGCACGTTCGCCGTCGTTTTCCTTATATCCATTTGTCACTCTGGTGCGATACTGGGACGGGTTTAGGTTCGGCACGTTGCGTAACCGTTTGTTGGGTTTTGTCATAGACCAAAAATTCACGTAAGGAGCAACTCCAGTTCACGCTCCTATCCGAGGGAGACGGATCGTGACACAACACGCACGGGAGCTGATGTCAGATACGAATAAGTGCGGAACCTGTTTCTACGATGCTGGTGGGATGTTTCGGCATTGTGTGTTTCTCCGTTGCTCAAATCATTTCCAGTGCTCGATCATTTCACTACATCAACACACAAATAGAACGATCCGCCCGTCCTGGATTGGGAACTTCATCACATCGGTTACCACACATTCATGCAATTCTGACTGATCCGACAAAAGTTCATTGCCATTTGCGTGTGAAGTACGTGTGGCCAACCAGTTCGATGGGACCTGCCACAGTGTCTTACCACGTGCTTCGCCTGCCGAACGAATCATTCAGCTGAACGGGGCGAATTCGGTGGCACAAATGGCACAGGCCCCCTACACAGTAATTTTTCACTCAAGCACACCACCGGGCTCTGCATGCAAAGTTGCCAAAAATGCATTTTTACGTCTGTTGCAACTCGATCACCATATGAAGCACTCGCTAACACAGCATATCGCTGATTGATTAAACCATTTCTGCACCGTCAAACCGAAAATTCCAATCATCCCACTGACGCGCGAACCGTCTCAGCAAACTGAACAACCCCCAAAAAAAAAAAAAACCCCCCGAGAACGACTTTACGCGCGTTTTTTCCTATTACCCCGTGGAGGGGGGAAAACCTACCTATCTGCACAACCAGAGAACAGAACACCACAAACTACGTATTGTCCGTACACTGCGGCGCACCTTCTTGTTGGCCGCGTAAAGTTCCACTGATACGAGCGCAGTGTCAGGGTTTGGAGGACTGTTTCTTCTCCGGCGAAGGCTGTAAAAGCTTAATATTACACGACGGCACGGTTTGATGGTGGAATACACCCACCATAGGGCTAGCACTGGGCAGCTGGGTCTTGTGTGCTTCTTTTTTTTTCTTGCCTATCAGGAATACGTAGCGAACTCTCGAACGCGCGCGCGAACCGTACTCGATGACAATCAGTCGTTTTCTAAACGTTATTTTCAGCTTCCCCACGGCGCGTACCCGCGATTAGCTGCGGAAACCTAGCACAAGGGAAGCTATGGGACAGCGAACACCGCGCGCGCGAGGGAAGGGGGAGGACAATCCCCCCCCAACGAGGAGAAGGCCCTCCCCACCATTGACACCTTCCACGGTGGACCGAAGTTCGCAAACAACGCGACGGGCTGCTCGTAAGTGTGTGTGTGTGTGTGTATAGTTCGGATACAAACGGGGGAGGGTTTGTTCGGTGGCCCGGTGGGAGATGGGTCGATGAAAATTCGATGTTGAGTTATGTGCGGTACGCGGCGCACACTTCAAAAAAAAAAAAACGATGCGTGTTGGAGGCGACTTTAGTTGACAAACAGTTGCGGGTTGCTTGCAGTTTTCGTTTGTCACACGTTATCTGTCCTATGCTTTTTAATCACCCGAGCTATGCACGTCTGGGTGGAGAGAACTCGAGACGAACCGAACCACCCTTCGGTTCCAGCAAACGGATCGATGACGATGGTGATCACCCTGATCTCGGTGTGTGTGTGTGGGAGTGGAGTTATAATGAGATCAAGTTATCAAGCCCGTTGGCAACATTCAGGTGAAATGTAAGTATAATCCGCCACGGACCTTGGCGGGTCATTGTCTGAAAGCTTCGATTTCGTTTAGTTTTAAAGGAGAATTTTCTGTTGTGAAAATTTCACGAGTTTTTAATTTGATAAACAAACTTCATTTAACTTCATTGTTGATAAATAAAGTTAAAAATATGTTCATAAAGTTCTCATTATTATAGAACAAAATGTATATATTCGATTGAACATCCATAAGGAAAAAAAATATTGCAACCAAACGCACGTGTTTTGAAATACAAAAAAAAAGATGTAGAAAAAGGGCAACACCAGCTGGCAAATGTGCCACTAACTTGATGAGTGCCAACTTTTCTTATTTACACTATCATGAAGGCGAATCCACTTCGTGAGGAAACGGGTCACACTATGTTAGATCTGTTGGTTGACTACTAGTTGAGGTTGTTATGTGCATCTTGTTGTTCCTTCTGCTATGTTTTACTTTCGTAGATTAAGCAAGCCAGGTCGGTTGTCCAGCGATCTCCATCTCCCGGAGACAAACGCTCTCCCCATCCGGGGGACCTATCGAAACTTCCAAAATAACATAACATAACATTAAAAAACGCATACCTCCACACACACACACACATACACAGTTTGATTATATTGGCTATACTTCAACACTATCTCCCTCCCCACTCCCCTTTCGATATCTTTCCGTACCACCAAAAGTAAGCCGATCAAATAAAGAGACGAAAAACGAAATCCATCGGGCCAACCATCGGTCCCGCACCCCCCACCCCCCCCCCCCCCCCACCCCCTTACCCCCCCCCCCCCCCCCCCCCTCCACCGGGGGCCCACAGACGATTGGGTGAGCAATAGCGGTGGTGCAGCCTTCTACCCAAAAACCGCTTCGAAATGCGTTAAAACTTTACTTGAATAATAAAATAAATGGCCATTACATAAGAAAACGTACGAAAGCGCGGGCCCCGCGCTCTTGACAAGGTCAGCCGGCAAAAGCAAAACTATGCTCCTGTGCAATCGTCGCGTCGGTCCGTCGGTGATTAATACTGCGAGATCGGGCACACGCTAGAGAAGGGGCGAGCGGACGCTGGGTTTCCTTTGTTTCGATGACATACAAGCAGCTAGAGAGACACACATACGCGTGCATGAGTAAGCAGGTGGTTCGTTGGGTGGAAACATGCGAATCATATCAATCAACTTCCAGCCTGCCAGCACCTTCATTCAAATGTGAGGCAACAGCGTACGACTGCAGCACCAAACATGCGCACGCGGAGGAGAAGGAGGGAAACATTTTCCGACCAATTGTCATTTTGCTTATGCACATTGACACCTTGTGAGTTTTCCCAATTAACTTCCCCTTTTGGCGCTTGCGTTTGCCATTGCAAGATGCAGATAAAGTCTACGGCTTAAGCTCACCTCAAACTTCGTCTGCGTTTGGATAGATTCCGCTCTGCAATCTCCCCTTTTTACAGCAACCATTACATCGGAGGTGATAACCCGGTGGTCTTGTAACGCGCGTCAAGCCCCAAAAATACCGGCCCAAGTGTACAGAGAACAGGTCGTGTATGTGTGTGTGTGGAAATTGTTGAAATGTTGGATCTGCACCTCACATGCATTCACAATTCCCTATGCCTATCTCTCGACCCACGAGCGATTACATACGATCCTTGTCGATCGCTCGGATCACTCATCGATTTTTTCGGGTTGCATTGCTGCCGCCGTTGGCTTTCCCTTCTTCGCGCTTCCACCCGTAACCACTGCCATGCAGGCAAACAAAGAAAAAAAACTCGACTTACTAAATAGTACCATAATTTGTTATGTAGTCTCAATGGTGTGCTCCACGCTCGCAGTCGTCGATCGTCCAAAATTTTCAGGTTGGAGGCCTCTGTCAAAACTCTACACCTCTTGCCCGCGATCAAACCTCACAGCTACGCATACGCACGGTTTCAACCCTTTTCTTCCCCGGACAAACATAAGCGAAGAAGGAAACGAGCGCGAGCGAGCGAGCAACGGGTTTCGATAGTTTTGGGTAGCTTTGCCAGTCAAATGGCCTAGTGTCAAAAGCGACCAAAAAGCTAACGTTGAGAGAAGAAAAAAAACGAAAACGAAACCCCCCCCCCCCAAATGTTTCACGGTGCGGGGAAAAGCGAGAAGTTAGCTTACTTTTACTTTCATTAACGCGGTTAGTAGGTCTCTCGGTATCTCCGGTAACTATACGGTTTTCGGCGCACCGTTGCCTCGGTGTGCCCGATTCCGGCGGTGTCGTGTGGTGGTAAATGACTTCATGTTGTTGTTGTTCATCGTGTGTCCTCTTACATCTCTCCCACATGCAAACGCACATGGTGTGCGCTTTGAGGCGCGAAAGATGCGCTACATGATGGCCCGCCAGAGGATCACGATGGTGGAAGGCGTGTGGTGCACTAATAGTCGCAGTCGCCAACACTATCCGCGATAAAACTAGAGAGGGGGCATGTACCGTCAACCTCCACCCGGTACCTTAGTGTCATAATTATTTTACTAATTTGTGTAAATGTCCCAAAACAAAACAAAAACAAAAACGAATCCCCAAACTATGGGCTATAAATACTCCTCGCAAGTATCGCACCAACCTTACCGTGGCTGGTGTAAAATGGCCAAATTTATCCTCCGTTAGTAATGCGTCTCGATTATTCAAAAGTGAACCTTCGTATACGTTTCCCTCCGCTACGCCGCTTGGAATGTAGGAAACCCACCCAATGTGCCGCAATGACCAATCGATACCCTGACCCAATACACGCGTCCCATTGCCTTGCGCCCCATCGGTGACCCCTCCCCCTCACCCTTCGCACCATTTCGGCACACCGTCCATAAGCCCAGCCGCCAAGAAGGTGACAAAGTCGCGTGCTGCATTTTCCTTTTCACTCCCCCAACGCACACCGCCCCCACGCCGCCCAAGCATTTCGCATCGTCCTGGCAAATAAAAAGACGACGATTATGGGCATGTAAACACACACACGCATATGGACGCAACACACCCACGGTGTTTCTATAAACGCGGTTGAACGCTGTTTGATATGCGTTACAGTGGATAACGAGTCGTCTTCAGGGTTTGTTGTATCGCAACGCACAAGCACCGGAGAGAGTAAGGCCCACTCGTTTTCGCTGCGTACGTCCGACCGTCTTGCGAATGGGGTGGATTATGGTGAATACAATTGGTATGCATTCTATGTAAGCCAGCATTCCAACCACCACAACGCACCATCCACCTAGTGAGTGTCCATACATTCCTTTGGCAATCAATCGTGCAGAAGCTCCGATTCTACGCTGTATCGAAACATGTTCTTAGGTTTTCCCGTTTGGGCATGCGGTGTGCGTGTGTGTGTGCGTTATTTCCGTTGCTTACCTTTCGCTACAGATCGAAAATGGAGCGGCCCGATTGGTGTATGGGTAGCGAAGCCGGTCTTTGCACGACAGGACCGGTTTAAAATCCCATCCGGACCAATTTCCCGTTAAGGGTAAATAAAGTAAAAAAAAGCCAGAAATGGCATGTCTTATGAGACACTCTACTGAAGGATGTTGTGCCGATAAAGAAGAAGACATATCGATTATAAAATAAACAAAAAGGAATTCTAGTTCCCGTTTGTGTTACACATACTCGAGAGTTTCTATAGTCATTGCATAATTTTGATTTCTTTGGGGGACTTACACAAGCAAAGCAGTTTCAAGCTTCATTCAGCTACTTTTCGCGCTACACCACCTGAAGAAGGTTCTTTGGGATGAAACCACGATTGAATAAGGCACCGGGTATGGACTTTGACCGATGTCACCAAACGCGCTGCTTATGGTCACGATCGCCAAATTCTCGCACAATTCCGGTTTTGTGTGCACCGTCTTAACGAAGACACCCGTGGTTACGGATGAGATATCCGAATGATAACACACACCGAGAATGTCCAGCGAACCTTCCAGTACTTCGCTCTTACGTGGCCAAGAAGCAGCCGAATGGGCGTGTGTGAAAAATTAATAACAAAACTAGTTTTCCGCCGACGGCCCGGTGGCGCAAGTAGCTGCAACAACCACACGCACCGTAGTTGAACGGATCGAGAATAGTGGTAGTGTGTGATTATGTGGTTCTCTTTCACCCGCCAGCCATCTTCCACCGTACATTTTCCTTAATCACCGTAGACGGTCGAGAAAGATCGACAAAAGATCTGCCAGCCGGTCATCGTTTGGTTCGACCAAGTGTTCGCCGTCGACTCGCAGTCACCTTCCTGCGGTGGCGCACAGAATGCCGCTTATCTACCAGTTTTTCGACTTTCTGGCCGCGCTTTTCTACATCTGCGCCTGCAACCCTAGCGTTTCCTTCTCTGGATCCGCGTGTTTACATTCCCGTCAAGGTTATTTTACACAGTGACGGGTTTACGGCGGCTTTAACCTCCGTCTTCTGCAGCAGACTGCTGCTGGTTCTTGGCCACGGGTGAATGCATATCGACATTATCTGTTTGTTGTCTGAAATTCGCTTCTTGCACGCGATGCAGAGCGACGTCAGTGCCACTACTGATGTAACATCCACCATAACGCTACTGCTGAAGGTTACGGGGAAATCGCGAAAACTGAACAACAAGAAAAAATATTAATATTAATGTCGATGATGGGTCCAGCTAGACATGGATGGCTGTACAGCCCGAAAGCAACAGTCTCATAAGTCAAGACCGGAAGCACGTCTAGTGGTCAGCTGACCTTGATAATGAGTGGATCAGCTTTTCAAGTTGATCATCGGTCGAATCCGAAGTAGAGCGGCGCCTGTTTGTGATACACCAGCCCGTGATGTGGATCATGGTGGACAAAATAATGTTAAGACCTTTGGAAAAACCTTGGCCGTATCCGAGTTTCGCTGCGCAATGATGTTGGTACTATGTCAGGGCGATAGTAGCGCCCATGCATGACTAGGTGCGGAAAAAGGTGGCAAACAAAGTTTTTAAAAATTAATTTAGTGAAATCGTTGATAGATATTGGTGGATCGTTAAAGAAATGTTGCAATCACCGGCAAGATGCTGGAAAGTTAGTACTGGTTGGCGTTTCCTTCGATTAAAGAACGGCAAGCAATTAGTAGCCAATAGGACGAGGAACTCTCTCCCGCAATTGAATTGTCAGAATGTTTTGGTCGACATGATGATAGTGCCGCCTTGTCGCCTTGGATAAGAAACCGGTGCCTGCGAGGACGCAGGTTGCCCGGTGGATCGATCCCGCGCAATCAACTTTCACTTCTTCGCGGCGGAATTCACGCACGCCCCACCTATGCTCGAAAGATCTCATCCACTTCAGCGATTACCGGAGACCGCCACCTGGAACGCGGGTTTTTGGAGCGGCCTTTGGAGGACACGCGTGTACTATCACTTTGCTTGGTGTGCTGGTGCTCGGGTAATTTTGCTCATATGTGAAAAGCGGCAAGGAAGGGAGGGACCAAGAGGGGGAGGACCGTACTGAATCCACGGCACCAGATCCAGGGGCATTATAACAGTCTCTTTTGCAGCCCCCTCGCCCTCGCCACACGTGTCTCCTTTCACACGTTGTGGTCTGTGGTCTTCTTTCCCCAATTTTGTGCGCTGGCCTTGAGAGTTGTGGAAACGTTTATGACCATAAGAAGGGGGAAAAGACGGGGTGGGAGGAAGCAAACAAGGTAACTGGCAGGGCTAGGTGACGCATACGGAGGAGAGCGGAGGGTTGTGCAGCATTTTCACCATCAAGTAACCAGCACCACAGCGCAAGGTGACCACCAGAAAGTCCTCTGCAGATATCCATTGCCACATCGGACACCACGACCGTGTTGAACAATTGCTTCCACCGCCTGTGCTTGGCATTGCGCCCTGTTCCGGCTTGCTTCCCAGTGGATGCGGTTTTCCCACGATATGGAGACAATTTGTAACTTGTAATCGCCTTCAACTTGGCGTGTTCTCCCGCGAACTGGCCAGATACAGCGTTTACGGACGGTTTTATCCTATTTGTTTTCTTTTATTTTCAAAGCGTAATTTACGACCACCAAGATAGGAGGAGAGAGAGAGTTTTTCGGAAGTTACGGGACATAATCATCCGGACATTTTGGGACCTCTGGTGCCCCCCTCTGGGCAAGGGACGGGATCGAATGTAATCGAAAACAATAAAAATCTTCAGTGCTTGCGGCGCACTACCAGAAGCCCACAAAGCATTGCTTTCGGTTTTACACAATCCATCCACTCTTGCTCAATACTTAAAGCGGCCAAACAGACCTACACATACACGCACACACGCGGGCTATTGGCATGCGGGGCGGGCGCGATCTTTCGATCTCTTTTATATGACGTATGTATGCTTCCAATAGCTCCACGATCTAATGAAATGAAACACGAAACACGAAGCGCTTACGAAACGGCCACTTTCCGTCCGCTGCGAGCCATTTTGACGGCAGCTCAATCGATCTCAGCCCAACACAACAACACCGGGGCGTTGGCACACACCGTCGTCGTCAGATCAATATCGTCACTTTGCATGCCAAGCATGTATTGGCAAGCGGTTCGCCGAATCGCTCCAGCGATGGCATGCGAACGATGCATTAGAAAATGATGCACACGAAGAGGATTCTCGATACGGTGTGAGTTAGTTTGCGTACCGTCTGCATCTTGCAATGGTGGTTTCTGTGGGTCGAAGGTCGAACTTTGTAGCTAGCGCCTTCGTGACAGGGAAGTGACGCTCGCGAAATCAAACGTAAAACAAACAAATCACCGTCCTGACCGTTCCATCATCACTTCTGCGTGGTTGTTTCTACCGACAGCTACCATGGTGGAAACAATGGTGTGTCAATTCAATGCATTATGTACATGCACTAGTTTTCAATGACAGTATAAAAGTTTAATTAATGCGCTCCGAGGAGTGGGTTTAAAATTGCTGACAAAACTTACGAGCATTATCGCTGCTGAACTAGGGTGTTTTAAACAAAGATTCAATAGCAGACGGACAACCCTTTCGACTGGTGAACGTAAATCATTGCCACTTTTCCTTACGAGAACGTTTTTTATGGCTTCTAAACGCCCAGAGATGTTGCTAGCAATGGGAACTAATAAGAATAATGATAGCCATTTACACACCTCCGTCGATCACCTGCCCGAGCGCGGCAAGGTGGCCGTCCACGGAGCGCGTGTCGTTGCAGCAAACTCTGGGGGGAAGGAGTATGGCCCCGCGAACATGATCGTTTGAGTGTGATTAGCGACCCTTCTTAATGATCGCGATGACGACGGTGAAGGAATGTCGATGGAGAAGCTTAGATCATAATATGTTCTCCCTTTCATTAGCACACGGTGAATATATGGTTTAGTTTCTGGATGAGTTACAAAGCGCACAGCGAGGGCGCAGAATCTTCAAATCGATCGAGATTACGAGATCATTTTAAATGGCGTTGGGTAACATCGCTTATGCAACTGGTAATCTGGTAATGAATTGCAATCTATATAAAGAACGCAATATTCCACAACACGCTGGCCTTCACAAGTACTCATTAGATTTCGTGTTGAGAAATCAGAATCTTGGACGTACATGACAGAACAATAGAATTAAGATCAGCAACACGCTAGGACTTTAAGTGATCTTTTTTCATTGTTGTTGTCTGTATCATATTGTACAGCAAGCCTATAGCGAGTTGATCACAATCAATCATCCGGCCGCACAAACCGATTACTAAACCGCTGAGAACGTAGCACATAATGCTAATGATGTCATTCATCTTCCCCTACTGCTGACAGGTTATGCTAATGGACAACAGGGCAAAAAAAAAGCTGCAATGAATCAGAACTTTTGGTCGCATCTTTTCTCGTTTTAGCACGCAGCACAAAGAAAATCATATTTTACACCGGAACTGACGGCAAACTGTCTAATGTCAACATGGCAGCCCGAGCGGATAAACACTGTAGGCGTGCCAAAAACCGCTCAATAATTCTCGTCGATCAATCGATCGAATCCCATTCGATACCTGCCGAGATGATGTCAATGATGACGACGGAAATGGTAGATTACACTTTGCACTGTTCAGCGGCTTTCGTCGAATGCGGTAGCGTGCTAATTGTGTTAACACCGGCTGAAGTCCAAAGGTACATTTGTCTAGTGTTTGTTGAAGACATCATCAGTTTCCCCAACCATCGGTAATGTTTATCGATACTGACGGTGCGCGGTTCGGATCATTTGCATACAATGTTTCCGGGCCCAGATGTCGCTGTGAGGCTGTAATTACAATCAACGAATAACTTCTTGTTCCCATGGTTGATCTCGCTTATATTTAGTTTCTTGAGTAAATTTAGCAGTGCAGAAGAAAATTGCTTCTCTTCACCACACTGGCTCCAATTGCTCCAATTGCGCCACACTCCTATTAGAACGTTTGCCCATTGGCTTTCACAAAAAAAGTTTAGCGACTCGGTGCCAATTTGGAAAATGTCAACTATGACTCGATCATGTCCGTTAGGTGCGATCGTTTGCCCGGCCGGCCGGGTCCATTTCTCGTGTGGTGAGTGTGCTAGAGAGGGCTGGTAGTCGTGCCGATGTAAAGTGGTACTGCACAGGGTGACAAATAGTTCAACAACACCGCACTCACGAACGCATTCGGTCGGGCAATTTGAAACGAGAATGTTCTCCACTCGCCATTCGACATAAAATTGCAATAAATAACAGGTTCTTTCATAACACGTAACCAGGCTTCTGTATCGCACCGGTGCGCGCTGGTCTAACGTCACTGTGTCGCTCACAAAATCATCCCCAGCATTCCACTCCGTTTGAATTGTACCACCGAAGTCAGACCGCAGTTAGAGCGGATATGAAGGAGGGGTTAGTAGCTTAGAGTCCTTTCGAGGCCCTTCGCTGGAGGCCTTTCCTTGACCGTCAACCAAATCATTAGTTGGCGATAATTGCTGCGAGAAACCACCTCGTTCTTGAAACGGACACTAGCAGCGGCTACAGAAAATACTAGAACGGGCGAATGAACTTTTCGTGATCGCATACGACTACTTTGAAGATATGGCTCAGAACCAAATAATAATACCCGGCTGTATCATTCTGTACAGATTCGTAAAGGACATAGCATTTTGACATAAAGAATGACACAAGGGATCATTTTTGTGAAACTAAAATTTGAGAAAAATCGATTTAAGTTTAGTAATTTGATTTTAATTTCAATGTATTTGAAATAATATACAAGTCTGATTATCAAAATAATCCTTTCTCAGTTCTTTTCGTTAAAAAAAATTTGGTTACCTTTTTCGCACACGGGAAACTTGGCCTAACCTGGCTCAGACCAGCTAGCAAAATTCTTTGTTTTGGCATTTGTCGAGTTTGGGTTTTGGGTACTTGGGTACTTTCATTGAGAAACCAATCTAATCCTTCTTTCCTAGGCTTAACTTGGCTTGCCATTTGTATGGCGAGCTGTAAGCGGATAAGCCTGGAAACGTCAAAACGCATACAAAAAACTGGCTTAGCCCGTGATCTACCCCTAAACTATAAGCATTTTGACTTAAGCAACTTAACTCGCATTTTGCATTATAGTTTTTTAATTGATGTTCAACGATAAACGCGATTTTAAGTATGCAAATGATGAGGGACACAGACTTGTGTAAATTCGTCTATCTATAGTTGAGACTATCTAAAGATTAGAACTTCGAGATTGTTTATATTTGCAGATCTACTTAAATCCCTTATACGCATAGGAAATGTTATCATGCTTCGACGTTCGGTCTAATACTACGACGCATTCTCATAGATTTTTTTTTACAAGAGCTGTCGAGTGACTGGGATCATTTTTCGTCTATAATTACGTTATTTATCCGTAGTAACTAGGAACAACATTGAAATGACATTTCCCAAAGCGATTTGGAACCATTGCGTTCGTTTGAAGACTGGCTTCGCGATCACTAAACCACAACGTGGAATTAATAAGCTTATACAGAGTGTTCAATACGTTCGAATGCACATTTGCATCGTCGAGTATGCGTCATTAGCTTTACACCATGTTCAGATTCTCCTTTTTGCTATTGTTGTCAGCTTTAACTACATATATTCACCTCAAAATGTGCTGGGTGTTGACTTTCTGACAGGGGTGTTCTTTCTGACTCCTCTTTTGACACGGGGATCAAGAATCTATTTTTTCGGACGAGATACTGTACGAGTTACAGCAGTCAAATGATGTGCAACAAGACCAGATGTAGCTTCCAACCTGGGACAGCAGCCCTGAATCCATTACGACACAACCCAAATGCATCGTCCTTGGTGAGTTGAGGGGCAGTCACCAATCGCGGATATTTTCCATGGTATTCTTCAAAAACCTGGTCTGCTCGGTGGCATGATGGTAGCGGAGCCGGTCTTCACACGATCCCAGCCGGACCGAAATCCCATCCGGACCAATCCCCCTTACGCAGGACTGATTATCCAGCTGCCCGTAAATAAAGTCACAGAAAGCCAGAAATGGCCTTAGTAGATCTCGTGAGGTTGTTGTGCCAATAAAAGGAAGTGATTCTTTTAAAGCCCCAAAGGCCAAATTCAAGGCGGCGTGCCTTAACACTTAGCTTAGTTGTTGCTTTAGCCTTCGGAACCGCTGCGGAGATCAACAATACGTGTTCTCGAGCAGGACGGTGCACCAGAACAAACGGCAATTTGGTCCACAAACCAGTCTTAACCGACGGATTAACCGAATTTTTGGACACTAATTTGTGGATTCCCAGCTCCCTAGATTTGAATCTAATTCACTTTTTGTTTGGTTCTGTATGATGTCGATGCTCAAAGAATGCAAGGCCATCGAAATGGACCAGTTCAAGAAGGTAATGCTTAAATCTTGGACAAAATTGTAATGCAAGTGCCGCTTGCTTCTGGGTCGAGAAACACATGAAGCTCATAAAGTAATACGAAGTACGGTTTTTTTTATTAAGATACGTTGTAAACGTTCTATATAACCAAAGCTTTCAATAACAAAAATTAAAAACAAGAAATATTATCAGATATTGTTTATCGCATTTTGCATTTGAACTTACTGATCAACCTGTACATTATATGAGCAATTCACAATATCTACAGTTCGTAAAGTTGTTAAAACAAACAAGAAAAGTTAATTCATTTACAAAAAAAGTTTTAAACTACTGCGTGATTTTAATTCTGATAATAATTATAATAAGCCAGTTGACCTAGTAGAAACAGTCTTTGTTTTAAACCGGTCTATTTCCGGCATCACACTTTGCGGATACTATTGTCCAATTGGCAAATGTGTTGTTACAAGCAGCATCATCCAAGGAATTTAAAATCGTCAAGGTGATCTTCGATTTCTTGGAATAGTAATCCTATCAGTTCAAGGATCGAATTCCCTTTGAATACAACTTCACATGGGTCCTCCGTCACCCTATAGGAGCCAACCACTGTTGTTGATTCACCAGCCCTCTCTCCAGCCCATCTTGACCTTGTTTTTGGTGGCGTATGACCGCTAACCAGTCCAAAATAGTTTTCTTTTGGAGCGTTCGCTTTATCCTGTAGCGAAGTTATTTTTAAAGCGCATTCACATCAAGACAAAGTGTTCGGTGGTGTGCGGGTGCAATGTATATACCACACTTGTTCCAAACATTAACTCCTGCGAAACTGGTCCGGTTTTGCCGAGGTGCGCTGATTCTACGGAGCGACCATTATCGGAATAAATATATATATATAAATTCCGCACCTGTGCCCGTTCGGTGCGCGAGCATGTGTTGGGGATACTATTTTTAATTGAAAGTCGTCTAAACCGGGCGGATAAGATAGCTTACCTATAGATTCTCGTTAAGGGTTCGGAGTTGTTCAGTCAGACGACGGTGGTTTCAAACATTCGTTGGCGATGATATCTGCAGAAAAAAAAACGAAACAAATCGGAACTGGTTAAACATTCGTATGGCATTGAGCTTATGTTTTTATGGTTATACATCTGTAAACATTCCGAAAGCAGCGCTATTTGTGTGCTTTTGGTACTTTTTCTTTTGAGGTTCCTGTACCCAAAACGCAGACTAAAATGTCTCGAATTTCGTAAAAAAAAATAGTTGTGTGAGGATTCAAATTGACACACTCCACAGCATGTGATGGAGTGCATATCTCACGCATGACGCACATATTTACACTCTACTATCATTTGACCGTGAGATGCAAGTTTCTCGTCTTTCACGGTTCTCATATCATTGGCCATCAAGCCGAACTCCCTAAACTTGTCTCATGGCGTGGCGAGAGAGATGGAGGAGTTGGAGGGGAGGTTGGTCTGGTTTGGGATGACACTCACAAAAAAAAAACGAATCGAAACAATATTATGATGCAACGAATGGCTAGGGTTCAAGCTACAGTTCGCCCAAACACACATCGCAGCACCGCTGAAAACGTCAAACTGCTGACATTCACCGATTCAAAAGCACTGCGCGCCACATTCTACGCGCCCACCTTGAACCTACTGTCCGCCGTCCACCTGTCACCCCGTTGAATTTAGCCGTCTTTACACAAGATACTCTGTGCGGTGGTGGTGCCTTCTATTTAGCCTCAAAAGAATGAAGGCACGACCGACAGCAAAACATCAACCAACGCCGAGAAATGATGCACCCTCGGGGCACGTCCTGGGGGCAGGCGTGTGCAACTGCTGAAAAACCTGACCAACGCAAATGCCTTCGGTCGCGCTGCGAAGAAGCGCTCGGGGGAGGGGGGGACGATGGCATAATAATAATCAAATAACAGCCGGGCAGACCGGCGGCCACCTAACGTCGTCTCCCTAACGGGCCGCAGGTACCGAAGGATGACCGCTTGTGCGGTACCGATGGCGAAGACTAACCTTCACCTGAATCGAAAGTGAAACCCCGATTCGTGCTGCGCCTGGGAGGAACCGGTCAACGGACATAGTTGCCCCGTTGGTTGGCAGCCCGAAAGTTTGCTGTGTGTTCGCCCCCGGACGCCTAAGCCGACTGTCAACGACTGCATTGTGCCCGATTGCAACAAGGTGCGATCGAGTTGGTATTGAATTTTAAGAACGGCAGCTGGTTTTTTTTTTGTTCAGGCTCTAGTGGATAATCGAATCGGATGGGATGTTGCTGCTCACCATCACAAGTCAAGGATTATCAAAATGTCGGTTCCGATTTCGCTTTTCGTGGTCATTTGAACACATCAGACGAACACTTTGGAGGACACACACACACACCTGCTAGACTGAGCGATCTAAATTAAGCGAAGAAAGGTTATGCGCGCTGAACGCAGTGAACATAACACACCACAAGGGAATCCAAAGTTGAACGCATAATATCTTTGCAACCGTTATCGTATACAAGGGCGTGTTACATTACCATTCCTGCAACTCAACCATAATGCGACTCGGCTCTTCCTTCACCGGCGGACACGCGAACGCGTAAGCACACAACTAACTGTGTCAAGATTAGAAAGAGGACAGTCACCTCCCCACTCGCAACACTCGATCGTTGACAGCTGAACGTATCACCCAACCAGACACGAGACGGCTGGGTAATTGAATAGGTTCGTTCATTCCGTAGTACATCGGATGCGGTGTGCTATGCTTCGCACATTTTTCTCTTTAGCCGCGTAGTTTATCTATAACATAATCAGATAACACTGCCCATTTAGGCGTATTCCTTCATATACCAAGCAAGTCTAAGAACGTATACCGTAGGTACCTTCCCTGGAGCTGCTCAGAATATGGCCGCTCTGTAGTATGGTCACGCGTTCCTCTTCGGCGTATGGACACACCTGATGAATAGCAATCACACAGGCATGCATTCGTTCACTTCTGAACGGGAAGAAGTCACACGGCCAAATGGACGGTACGCCGCCGTTGACCCGACGCTGACATCCGGTTTCTTCTGTTTGTGCAGGCGCGTGATCACTTTCGGCCACGTTTCGCCGGAACGTTCGCTGGCGTTCGCCAACCGATAGTGTACAAGAAAACCCTTTCGGGCCCTTACAACAATTTAAACGGGAAAAAAAGGGTCGCGCGTGGCAACGGTTCCACCGCAAATGGCTTCATTTGCACCTCTAGACCGTTAAGAATTTGATTGTTTTCATTTGTTTTCTTTTACGTTTGCTCGGGAAGGTTGCGTTTCGTAACTTCCATTCCAGCGGTCCCTTTGTGGTGTGTGTGTGTGTGTGTGTGTGTTTTTGTGTATTTAAATTTCCACGTTCAAAAGTAACGAAACCAAAGCAGGCCTCCCACCCGATAGGTCGGCAATAGAATTGTGATTGCGATTGCATTAGAATGCATCTCCGCCTAGTGCTTGTCAGTCATCCAATCATTACTGGCGCATGTGTTTGCATTGGTAATGGCCGCCCAGATCATTAGGGAGGGAGCGAAAGAGCACCACCATTAGGCTGGGCAACCGGCACCGGTGGTAAAGCAACGAAGAAGCAAAAAAAAAAACACGACGACCGGGAGGTGGCCATGGTCGCTTGTGCGCGATTGCTTCGTCGAGATGCGGGTGTGCTCATTATGCTAAAAGCTCATGTGAACGGTCTGTAATTAACGGTGGCATAATTGGACATTTAACAACCGCATCATTGCAGTTGTCGTTCACCATTCAGCAAAGCGTTCGGCCGATTGTGACTCTGTCGTTCTCAGCCTTCGGTGGTGGAGGGGGAGGGTTTTCGGAGTTGTTTTACATTAATTTTGAGTTTTGGAGAGGCTTTGATAGAGGTGTAGCTTTTGACAAACTCCGACCGCTGGCTATGAAACTTGCCACTTTAAGGATTATGACAATTTATGCAGATTCTATCAAATCTTCACATTGCACGCATATGCCGAACTTTCACGAATAAAGCCACAAAGTCACGAGCGTGCGGAACAACATCACACAGTTTTTGCATGTTCGTTTAACATAACACGTTTTATGCTTTGAATCGTGCTAAATAATGCTGAATCCAGTGAATGGCGGAGCGAAATTCACACCGTTATCAGCTAGTGTTAGGTTAATTTATTCTAAAAAGAGGAAATTCCAGCATCAGTTTATGGCATATAACTTGTTTTCAACGGAGAAGTATGAATAAGGAAGAAATAAATATTTGAATGTATTGGTATAATTGATTAAGTCAAATATAGCATGATCATAAATCAGTTCAATTTGTGATTCGTATCATAAGTTGGGAACCAAATTCCATCCGGATCGTTTTTCCCTGGGTTTTAACACTACTGTGCAAATACATCGTATGGTAAATAAATCTAGACCCCATTTGACAACAAACGCGACCTAACCAAATATAAATCGTTCCTAGTGTAATAATCATTCATTTTCACTTAGTAAATTCATCAAAATGAGCAATGCACATTTTTTGAATGACTAGTATTAATTAAAAGGACAGCTTAACAAACTAATTTGATGAAAATGTGTTGAAATGAAACCAATTAAAATATATATACACACACACTCTAATCAAGCGTGATCTAACATTTGTGGAAAAATCACATAATCGTGTAACACCCGTCAAATGAACGTTTTTCATTCGAATCTGGTTGAATGTAGGTTGAATGATTAACGCTCATAAACGATTTTTACCATGCACTTTGATGGGGCCAGTTTTTTTTTTGGAGCTAGATAGATAAGACGACGATGTCGATCACGACGTAACTCATAGTCGCACGAAACATAACCAAAATTGAAGGGGAAAAAAACGCTCCGATCAATACAACCAACTCTCTAATACGCGCACAGATCGGTGATCATAAACCTTCTATAAAGCTTCTTGGAAGGGTGGTGCCGAATCCTGCGTGTTCGGACATGTGTAGTGTTTTGAAGGGTTTTGTTCGGAATTGAGATACTCAACACACCGGTCTGAGGAAGGCATGGGAGAGAGCCAATATAAACAAGTGCTGCGTGGTGGTGTAAATGGGAAAATGAGGAATTGCATAATTGCAAGGTCACCAACGGAATTCGAACAATTTAACCAATACAAGCGTCTTGCTATTTTTAATGTTGGGATCCTTGTCATATTGGGTGTCCTCATAAGAAATATGTGTGTGTGTGGAAGCAAGAAAAACCGATCAAAAAGAAAATCCACGTGCCAACGCAAAAGCGACCAGAATCGTTTGATGGGAAATGCGTTCTCATTTTTGCAAGGATTTTTTTCCGATAGGGACGATAAAAAGGACTTTAATTTAAGGTACAATATGTGTCAGCCAACTGTTGCTGAAATACATTGCACGGCTTGTCGCATTTTGATAAAGCACGTTGTGAGAACAGTGTATGCCACCATCAACAGTTCCGTGGGATTTGTAACGGTTGGTAGGATTTTCCCCTGTACGATCTTATCTCCCGTTGGCTGAGATTATTTTAAGCGCTTTACAACACATCCGTTGAAAGCATTTTCCGCCCTTTTTTCCAAGACAATCATCACAAGTTATGGCTGATCAAATCTGACGCGTGGAAACGAAGATTGGAGAGACGTTTCAGTGGACGTTTCGTTTAAGATTTCCACTATCCAACACAACGGTATCAGTAACGAAATGGTATTACGAAAGGGCTAAAAGGTGGATAAGAAACCGAGCCCACGGTATATAAAACTCCACCCTGCCACCCATAAACGAATTGTAGGTTCACATCCGGAAATCCCTCTCCACTAAGAGTGAGTTGGATAATGGACGATATCGAACTTGCTGCAACGTAAGATAAGATAAACAAAAAGAGACATAACCACAGCTCATCGACGGACACGAAGATGAAGAAGTCCAGATTCTGTTCGCTACGGATGACTAATCCTCCAGGGCACAGTCTATGTTATGTCTGCATCGAATCAATCAGAAGCAAACGATCAGCCAAGAGGGACAGATAATCGAAACCAACAAACTCATGGCGAACATTAATCATCGGCAACAGAGTTTTTGGGGAAATTGGCGAATTTATTACCACACCTAATGATAAAAGGGGGCTCGGCCCATTCCTGCGTTTATGTGGAGGTCTACACGGCGAGATGGTGGAATGCGTACGTACACGCATTACCTGCGCCGGGGGCCGTGATTGTTTCCGTAAACATCGTCTACAGGTCCTTTGCTGGGCTTGGAAAGAACTGGAAGCTTGGCGGTTACATGAACTTGGAAGTTTCGCGATCAGCGGTGTCTATTGCGGCAATAGATGGAAATGAGCAGCGAACAAGCGTCAACCCAGAATGCATACGAGGGCCGCGGAGAGGTGCCAGTCGTCTACCTGTCCGCCGGAGAGCACCGTGACGAGGCAGATATTAAGATTGGATGGAAAACCGGTGTAGAGACCTGGTGCGTCCAGCATTACACCTAGCTGCAACTGCAGGTTGCAACACATACCATTTGCGGCGTCCTCTCCCCGCTCCCACACTGCCATGCCATTCACCGACCTTCGGGGACCACGCAAATGTTTGCACACAGTAAATATCGTTGCGTTGCTCCATTTCCATCATTGGATACAACGAGAAGCCCTCTAAAGGCCACGGAGGAAGAAAGAAAGACGAACAGATTGGTGGGAAGAACAAGTTGGATGAAAACATTTCGCATGTTCATAACTTCCGATGCAATTCCAAGCTGTGTGCTATAGTAACATTTGAGCGCTCAGAAACCAGTGTGTAAATTGGCGAAAGACGCTCGTTATCCTAAAAATATAAATAAATATATATAATTTTGCTCCAACATTACATAACCCAAACGCATTTCCCACTACCAATGCTATACCGGACACGGGATTCTTGAAGATTTCGAATCTTGAGAGCTAAAGATCGATGCTTCAACTTTTGACGTAAAAAGCGACCTGTGAAAAAAACAAAACGCACATCGGTGCACGCATATATACACACACACACACGACAAGAATGCGCGGTTTTTGCCTTGCAGATTCTAACTGGCACATCTCTAGCTCCCGTTTGGTGGATATTTTGTGAAGTGGTGAGATGAAACGCTGATAAAGAGAAACACAGATACACATCACAGAGCACCAGTGTGTGCAAGAAGACACACATACATATCTTCCCTTGCCATAGAACGGATTACGCCTGCCAACCTCCACGGGTTCCCGCGCACGTGCCGGAACCGTCTTTCCCGATCTCTACACACCAAAAACTGTGTCACGCGCGCGCGAGATGGAACACAGGTTCGTGAGAGGAGAATGTGCATGAGATCTGGTACGAAAAGTGCTTATGTAATCCAGGGCTGTTCTTGGGCCCCGAGGGATAAACAAAACCACCGCCACCAGAGCCGGAGGAAAATGCCGAACAAGAGCGCCTAATCATTTCGCGAACGAATAATGATTGACTTAGGTGTGAGGATTTCAAGGAGGTTCAAGGCGAATAAATGTGTCACCGGTACCGTTTGTCGTAGACCCATTTCGTGGCGAGACGGCGAGAAAAACGCATTAGAACACGCGCACTTTCACTTGTCGGAAGAACAAAAATTGTACACCTCGCGAGACCTGTTTCTCATCCGTTGTTGTCTTGCCCTTTTGCCTAATGTTGTGCCTTTGGGCACAACGCGTTTGACGCGTTCCGTTCCTGTTTCTTTCTCACGTGGTGTGCCTCAATTGGCAAGTTGGCAGTACTCCTTCTGCCTTCTTCCTACTACACACCGGTCCATCCCGCGCGGGTTCCGGGGTCTGTTGCTCTTGTAGCCTGGTGCTTTACTATTCATATTCTCATTTACGCTCAATTAACTTCCCAGCCTGCTAGGAGACATGTGTTTCGTGTGCCTCACGTATCTCGCTCTTCTGTCTTGTGCTGCGTTTGCCTTCTCGCTCGAACAGTGTGTTGGTATTAGAGATGTGCAAGCTGAGTAAGAGTGAGTGAGTGATTTGAAACCTTCGAGAGAGTGAATGAATATAAATCAGCACGAAGAGTTTTTATGACTCCTTTAACCACTCTTTTGCGTTTATACTCACTCTTACTCTCTGTGCCGACTAGAAACTCACTCAGGAGTGAGTAAAAGAGTATTATCACTCTTTGGATTATAATCACTCTGTAAGAGTGAGTAAAAGAGTATTATCACTCTTTGGATTATAATCACTCTGTAAGAGTGAGTAAAAGAGTATTATCACTCTTTTGGGATTGTAAGCACCGAGGATGAGTGAGAAAACGTGTTTTATCCCTCTCTTTGGATTTTATTCATCGCCCGCCAGGGGACTTCGGGTTAGTGAGAGTGAGTAAAAATGCATTGTCCCTCTTGTTGGATTGTAAACATTGAGTAAAAAAGGAAGAGAGTAAAATTGAGTGACAATGTTTCATCGTTCGTTTTGGATTGAGATCGATGAATAGGAGTGAGTAAAAGTGTTTGATCACTCCTTTTGGATTGAAATAAATCTGTAGGTGTGATTAATAATTATATATTTTTAATATATAATTTGTTTTAATATCAACATATTTGGTGTACATTTATTTTTTCGCTGGATTTGCTAATAATATCCATCAAGATGGTTAAAATAAAATGTCATACAAATTGTTTTTTACCGAGGACTGTTAAGTGTTTACAAGTTTGCATTCCTCGTTAAATTCATAACGAATTGGGATACGGCTCTTATTTCCGGTTTTCGGTATCAAGGTGATCGAAAAAAAAATCTTGCTGTCTCTCGGTCCCCCTATATGACCGATTGCACCAATTGTTTTCTTTCTTTATAATAAACCATGAAAAGATTTTAAATATCATATTTTTTACATAACAACATCATTTATTAGTTCAAATAAAGCATAAACAGAGATCTCTTGTAATCCATATAACATATTCGTGTACAATAATTCGTATATGCCTTAATTATAATTTTGATATAAACAGTATTTGAAGATTTAACGCCTGGCCGTTCCTACACTAATTAAAAAATACAGAAATAAACAATTAAAATAAAGATTCACTTCTATATCTTAAGTGCCATAGTTTTGCTGAAGAAACAGAATTTCTTGCAGTCTTTTGGGAGCTAACCTGTTGCGTTTTTCGGTGTATATTTGGCCCGCCTTTGAAAATATACGTTCACATGGAACCGAAGACGCTTGTATGCAGAAAATTGATTCTACTATTAAGTGTAGTTTTGGATAATTGGACGCTTCTCTTTTCCACCAAAGAATAGGATCGTTTTCGAATGCTAGTCGTGGTGCTCTTAAATATCTTTCCAGTTCTGCAACTGCGGTATCTGTAGCATCATACCGTTCTTCGCTTTCGTCAATGGTTTTAAGAAAGTCGTAGAATATGGAATCCGAACCTACAGTACTCATTGCTGTAGAAGCAGATGTTGTTTCAGGGTACAAAGTTAGCAGTTCGGTTAGTAAATCATCGTATGCAGCTTGAAATACTTCTGGTTCGTTTTGAAGTGCATGTTTTTTCATGCGTGGGTCAAGAATCATTGCTTTTGTTATCAGTCTGTCACTTTTCATATGCTCGAACCGTGATTGTAAACCCTTAATTAGATGTGCCACCAGAAGTTTCACTTCCTCTTCTAAATTTTCTGTACGCGTCTGATATTCTTTAGCTTGTTTTAGTAACACTCTCATAAGCAACCCCATCTTGGATAAGGTTACTGACTTTTCTGCTGATAAGTGTTTT
Organism: Anopheles marshallii; assembly: GCF_943734725.1. Classification (NCBI taxonomy): domain Eukaryota; kingdom Metazoa; phylum Arthropoda; class Insecta; order Diptera; family Culicidae; genus Anopheles; species Anopheles marshallii. The sequence continues at coordinate 50,231,268 of NC_071326.1, read as the reverse complement.
GTAGCTTCTTCAAAGAATTTGAGTATCCCTATGGATTGTTTCAAGATTACCCAATCCTTGCCTACCAAATCGAATTTTATGTTGAATGTGTCTTTGCAAACACCGAGAGCTACTTTGTTCATTAAAAATCGTTCTATCATAACGTAAGTGGAGTTCCACCGTGTGGCCACATCTTGCTTCAATTTTAGTTCAGGCATTTTAAAGCTGCTCTGAACCTCGGCTAGTTTTCGTGTTGCAGCTGGACTTTTTTTGAAATACTTCACAATCCGTTTAACTTCATCCACAGTTTGCTTGATTGTGTCATTAATTGCACTTTGTACAATTAAATTTAGCGAATGTGCAAAACAAGGAATATGGTTTATTTTGAGCCCGTTAACTGCTGTCTTCATATTGGCTGCATTATCAGTTGTAATTGAAATTTTTTTTTCATTTAATTTGAATTTCTTCAAGATATCGTCTATCCATTGACCAATTTCAGACCCTGTATGCTTGGCGGAGAACTCGGAACACTCTAGCAAATATGAAGATAGCTCAAAACTTTCATTTATAAAGTGTGCAGTAAGTGCGTAAAAGCTAGTGTTGTTTATGTTACTCCAGCCGTCTGCTGTTAGCGAAACAGATTTTGAAACACTCAGCTTTGCTGTCACTGTATCCAAAACTTCTTTATATACGCTAGGGAGCAATGCATGCGTAACAGTTTTTCGGCTAGGCAGGGTATACTGTTTGTTTAAGGCGCTTAAAAAATCTCTAAAATATTTGCTATCCACTAACAAAAAAGGACAGCTGTCCTTGCACAGTGCGAATAGTAGTAATTTGTCCAGATTTCTTTTGCTTTCATTAGATATAGGGCGGTTTGGCGTGAAAAATGTTTCGATGGTATTTTTACTGAGCTTATAGCGCTGGCTGTTTCTGCTAAAGGTTGAATAGTTTGCGAGGTAGCACCTTCGTCCGTATTGGCTGGTGGCGAGTCAACTGCATTTGACCGATTACGAGGTACTGATGGATGAAGATTTTGCAGATGTCGAGTTAAGTTGGATGTAGATCGGTTTTTTATATGTAATTCCCTATGGCAGTATCGGCATTTAGCTATTGTTCCGTCTGTTATGCTGGTGAAATGATTCCACACTTGACTGCTACTACCGATTCGAGGCATTTTTTTGTCAAAAATAGCAACAACCTGGAAAGAACAACGGTATTATTATACATAGTTTGTATAAAATTGAGTCGAACGCATCCAATTAAAACATTTACGTTATACACCACTATATTTTTAACTTTCATTCGTAAGTTAAGGTTTTTTAAAGTCGATAAATTATGCGAAACTTGTAAAGCGTGTGATTTGATCAAAACCTCTACTAATATTATGTTGCACGAAAAAATAAAAAATAAATATTTTTTTTATTAACGGAGTATATATAAGTTCGCTTTTCTGATTTTGGTAGAACTAACTTTTGGTTCGCAAGAACATCAATTTCAACTTTTGCATTGGTCTATCTATTAACAGAGCAACAGAAAACAGCGTGTTTTGAATTCTTAGAACATTATTCCGTTAGTTCATCGCACTCACGGAACGAAATTGTGGTAAAATAAAAAGGCCTCAACACAAATGTATTTTAACAGACAGATACCATTGAATGGTTTTCGCAATGTATGTTCCGGAAGACATAATTTAAAAAAAATAGAGTTTTAAATTATAAAAAAACACAGAGAACAAGATTTTTTCTTCACATTTACCTGCTTTTAAAGACACACAACACGAGTTTGTTAAAACAATATAATAGTTTCCTCAAATTAAAACCACACTCCAATAATTCGTCAATTCCTATCTTCACATCCAATGGCGCATGTTCTTCTGGCGCTTAAATTTTTTGGCAGAACCCGTGATGAGTTTATAATCGTCATAGTTGAGTTGGAACCTCGCATAATTGAATATCGAATTTGAAAATTTTGAATTAACTGTTTTTCGAAATCAAATTTAATTTAACGAATTAAGATCATCAGCGAAAAATGATTGCCTTCTTAATTGAATGAAAATTTAATTTGATTTAATTTGTTGCTCTGTTAATAGATAGACCAATGCAAAAGTTGAAATTGATGTTCTTGCGAACCAAAAGTTAGTTCTACCAAAATCAGAAAAGCGAACTTATATATACTCCGTTAATAAAAAAAATATTTATTTTTTATTTTTTCGTGCAACATAATATTAGTAGAGGTTTTGATCAAATCACACGCTTTACAAGTTTCGCATAATTTATCGACTTTAAAAAACCTTAACTTACGAATGAAAGTTAAAAATATAGTGGTGTATTACGTAAATGTTTTAATTGGATGCGTTCGACTCAATTTTATACAAACTATGTATAATAATACCGTTGTTCTTTCCAGGTTGTTGCTATTTTTGACAAAAAAATGCCTCGAATCGGTAGTAGCAGTCAAGTGTGGAATCATTTCACCAGCATAACAGACGGAACAATAGCTAAATGCCGATACTGCCATAGGGAATTACATATAAAAAACCGATCTACATCCAACTTAACTCGACATCTGCAAAATCTTCATCCATCAGTACCTCGTAATCGGTCAAATGCAGTTGACTCGTCACCAGCCAATACGGACGAAGGTGCTACCTCGCAAACTATTCAACCTTTAGCAGAAACAGCCAGCGCTATAAGCTCAGTTAAAAATACCATCGAAACATTTTTCACGCCAAACCGCCCTATATCTAATGAAAGCAAAAGAAATCTGGACAAATTACTACTATTCGCACTGTGCAAGGACAGCTGTCCTTTTTCGTTAGTGGATAGCAAATATTTTAGAGATTTTTTAAGCGCCTTAAACAAACAGTATACCCTGCCTAGCCGAAAAACTGTTACGCATGCATTGCTCCCTAGCGTATATAAAGAAGTTTTGGATACAGTGACAGCAAAGCTGAGTGTTTCAAAATCTGTTTCGCTAACAGCAGACGGCTGGAGTAACATAAACAACACTAGCTTTTACGCACTTACTGCACACTTTATAAATGAAAGTTTTGAGCTATCTTCATATTTGCTAGAGTGTTCCGAGTTCTCCGCCAAGCATACAGGGTCTGAAATTGGTCAATGGATAGACGATATCTTGAAGAAATTCAAATTAAATGAAAAAAAAAATTCAATTACAACTGATAATGCAGCCAATATGAAGACAGCAGTTAACGGGCTCAAAATAAACCATATTCCTTGTTTTGCACATTCGCTAAATTTAATTGTACAAAGTGCAATTAATGACACAATCAAGCAAACTGTGGATGAAGTTAAACGGATTGTGAAGTATTTCAAAAAAAGTCCAGCTGCAACACGAAAACTAGCCGAGGTTCAGAGCAGCTTTAAAATGCCTGAACTAAAATTGAAGCAAGATGTGGCCACACGGTGGAACTCCACTTACGTTATGATAGAACGATTTTTAATGAACAAAGTAGCTCTCGGTGTTTGCAAAGACACATTCAACATAAAATTCGATTTGGTAGGCAAGGATTGGGTAATCTTGAAACAATCCATAGGGATACTCAAATTCTTTGAAGAAGCTACAAAACACGTATCAGCAGAAAAGTCAGTAACCTTATCCAAGATGGGGTTGCTTATGAGAGTGTTACTAAAACAAGCTAAAGAATATCAGACGCGTACAGAAAATTTAGAAGAGGAAGTGAAACTTCTGGTGGCACATCTAATTAAGGGTTTACAATCACGGTTCGAGCATATGAAAAGTGACAGACTGATAACAAAAGCAATGATTCTTGACCCACGCATGAAAAAACATGCACTTCAAAACGAACCAGAAGTATTTCAAGCTGCATACGATGATTTACTAACCGAACTGCTAACTTTGTACCCTGAAACAACATCTGCTTCTACAGCAATGAGTACTGTAGGTTCGGATTCCATATTCTACGACTTTCTTAAAACCATTGACGAAAGCGAAGAACGGTATGATGCTACAGATACCGCAGTTGCAGAACTGGAAAGATATTTAAGAGCACCACGACTAGCATTCGAAAACGATCCTATTCTTTGGTGGAAAAGAGAAGCGTCCAATTATCCAAAACTACACTTAATAGTAGAATCAATTTTCTGCATACAAGCGTCTTCGGTTCCATGTGAACGTATATTTTCAAAGGCGGGCCAAATATACACCGAAAAACGCAACAGGTTAGCTCCCAAAAGACTGCAAGAAATTCTGTTTCTTCAGCAAAACTATGGCACTTAAGATATAGAAGTGAATCTTTATTTTAATTGTTTATTTCTGTATTTTTTAATTAGTGTAGGAACGGCCAGGCGTTAAATCTTCAAATACTGTTTATATCAAAATTATAATTAAGGCATATACGAATTATTGTACACGAATATGTTATATGGATTACAAGAGATCTCTGTTTATGCTTTATTTGAACTAATAAATGATGTTGTTATGTAAAAAATATGATATTTAAAATCTTTTCATGGTTTATTATAAAGAAAGAAAACAATTGGTGCAATCGGTCATATAGGGGGACCGAGAGACAGCAAGATTTTTTTTTCGATCACCTTGATACCGAAAACCGGAAATAAGAGCCGTATCCCAATTCGTTATGAATTTAACGAGGAATGCAAACTTGTAAACACTTAACAGTCCTCGGTAAAAAACAATTTGTATGACATTTTATTTTAACCATCTTGATGGATATTATTAGCAAATCCAGCGAAAAAATAAATGTACACCAAATATGTTGATATTAAAACAAATTATATATTAAAAATATATAATTATTAATCACACCTACAGATTTATTTCAATCCAAAAGGAGTGATCAAACACTTTTACTCACTCCTATTCATCGATCTCAATCCAAAACGAACGATGAAACATTGTCACTCAATTTTACTCTCTTCCTTTTTTACTTAATGTTTACAATCCAACAAGAGGGACAATGCATTTTTACTCACTCTCACTAACCCGAAGTCCCCTGGCGGGCGATGAATAAAATCCAAAGAGAGGGATAAAACACGTTTTCTCACTCATCCTCGGTGCTTACAATCCCAAAAGAGTGATAATACTCTTTTACTCACTCTTACAGAGTGATTATAATCCAAAGAGTGATAATACTCTTTTACTCACTCCTGAGTGAGTTTCTAGTCGGCACAGAGAGTAAGAGTGAGTATAAACGCAAAAGAGTGGTAAAAACATAAATGCAGTGTAATATTTTTTAATGAATCTCAAAAGAGTGAGTAACGGTTTCAAATCTTTAAGCCCACTCTTTGACTCCGATTCAAATCATTGAAAAGAGTGATTATTCTCATCTCTAGTTGGTATGCTGTGTGTTGCACGCGACCAGAGCAAAGTAACGTACAAACTCTTCTTATCAGGAAATGCCCGCGACCAAGCCACACACAAACACACACGCATGCACAAACGCACATATATACACACACACATACGCTGGCCCGTATCGTTTATTGCAACATTTCCCGCGCGCACGGTTTCCTTTGATGCCCTTGATAAAGGTGTGTGAAAATTGTGGTGACAGATGCTAGCGCTTTTCTTTGCCCCACGACCATCATTTGGTGCACCGTACGTTGTAGCCTGATGTCGCAAATTGGGAGCAAAAAATGACGGCACTTTCGTCAGCGGCACGCTACGCTCCCCCTCTCTGCCCCACCCAAAACGGAACGAACGCTGCTTTGAACGCATATCAACACTTCGAAACTGCACTTACTTGTTGCAGTGCTGCTGGGATTCGTTGCCAACCCGCTTGAAGCAGTTTCTATTGCACTCGGTTCGGCGTCAAGGAACGGCAGAACACAGCCAAGATGAGATTGGGGTGGGATTGTCTTCGCCAAAAAAGCAACAAGCAACACTGGGACACACAAATACACCGAACGAAAGAAAATTAAAAAGAAAACCGTACGGCAATGGGAGCACACACACGCGCGCTACAATTGTTTCTTATCTTTTTTATCCCGATCGTTGGTAAATTCTTCTTTTCAAACTAGAATATTGCACTTCGGGAGCGATTCTTGCACTGGTAGCGAGAACAACGGTAACACGGTGGCACCACACGGCACACGAATATCGTAGCACCACTACGGCAGCAGCAGTAACATCAATGTGAGCTCTCGATTTAGATGGGTTTCCTACGCATCCAATCTGATTGTAAGCAACTGACGCTTCCGCTGGATTTTGACGTTGGTTTTAGCGAGTTCTCCCACCACCGACCCGGGGGCGGCCGTTTATATCAGCACGGTTTGGCTCCCGATGGAGCGCGTGCGGTCAGAGCAAAAATACACTCCCAAGCACAAACACACACAACCAATTTGCGTGCGGGATGTTTCTCCGCTCGCAGCAACCGTGCGCCGACCTCGGAAGAGAAAGAAAGAAAGAGAGATAGAGGCACACGCACACACACGCACCGTAGAAAAACCACGTGCCAGGTGAGCGCGAACCTGTTCCTTGCAGGGTTTGCACAGCTGCATCTGAAACAACCGCTAACACCGATGCGTGCATTAAAATTTGCAACATCTGCGAGCATTAAAACTTTCAACATCTTCCGAATAATTCGTAACGTGGTAAACAGCAGCAAGTTTATCGGAAAAAATAGAAAATAAATAAAAATAGACTATCCATTCTACCATCCAAAATTTCAGAGTTAATTTGTTTCGATACATTCGATACAGGTTTCGATCCATACAATGGAACTGTTCAAGCATTCCACAGTCTGAGGTAACTTCTCTACTCAAAACACCTGTTGCGACGACTATAGCTACTGGAACTATACAGAACGTATATAGTCGAATACTCACATGCGCCTCTGAGCCAGGGACTTTGACAAGGAAACTGACGAAAGCAGCTGAGCCACGTTCGAGATACCCAGAACGATTTTGGTTCCCGGATGTGAGGAAGAACAATGGAAAAGCCAATATAATGGCGAGCTCTACGACAGTTCCACAATTCCACTTTTTGATCAAAATGTTTTCTTTACGATCAACTTCGGTTTTTTTGCGAGAACGGCCAGGTCATGAAGACTTATTATTATCACGAAACCGGATAGTCATTGCTGCCGCCGGGGGATCGGTCCGGTCCTATCGTTTGCTGACCGCTACCGCTTCCGAATACAAAACCGGGTGGCATCCTTTGTTATTTAATCGTATAAAATTTTTGATATGAATTTGTGAAAACATATTTTCTCAAGCGAACGAAATGTTCATCAACTGTCGATGGACTTAATACAATTTGAGTTTATCGTTTTTATGTGAAGATTATATTTTCCTTACGAACCCTGTAATTTGTGCCTGGAGAGATAGATAAAAAGAGCGAATTACAGTTGCTCTCGGGAAATCTCTTCGCTCCCGCACTTCCGTTTCTCGCACACGGCGCGTCTCTCACAAACTCACGCTCATGATTAACGCACACACGAACATTCTGAACCGGCATCTTACGCACACACCGGTCGCTCATTTTGGCATCAATTACTACATTTGTAATCGCTATTTGGGATGCGAAAAATGCAAGACACACTGTTGATTCATTTCCAGGGCAATTCATTATTGAAGATTCGCACCAAAAATACATCTATCAATGCTTTCGCGTATAAAAATTATTTACAGATGTTTATAACAGATTACAGATTACAGAGATAAATATAACGGAACTGTTTCTATTGTCTAAAAATGAATTTATCATTTCGACATGAAGTTATAAGCAGGAAGTATTTTCAAGCTGGTGTATCTATTTTCGTTAGCTCGAAAAATATCGGTCGAAAAGCGACTAAACAACCAAAACAACTCGATGACGATTCACACTTTTCAATCTCACATTCTAGACGAACCACTCTTACGCATATGCAATGGAGGCGCTTTGAACACTATCAGACACGCATACCTACTCAACAATCCGGAGCATTTTCGTACGTCAAAGTACAGCCACGCGCTAAAGGAGGTCATTTCGTCGGGATAATTGCTGTAGTGCAGGAAGCACAGAATAAGGCCAGATACCTCGAACGACCGTTAGACCGGCCGTTGTGCTGTGAAGGACATGTAAGGAAGTTTTGATTAAGTTGGTTCAAGTAGCTTCAGGACTGCTACTTGACGTTGTTGAATACTCTTAAGATCAACTTGTGCTTTATGTATCTATTGATTCGTTTTTTGTTCTAGGTATATATAACTCGGTATATATGCAAAAACACGGTTCTAATTCAGGATTCTAAACGCTTATTTTATTATGTGATATGAGTTGAAGACGTCACCAATAAGCCTAAAACGTTCAAAATAATATCGAAAGGGATGAGAAATCCCCAACATGATTCACTATGTTTTTTCTAACTAAACTGCGTAGAATCGAAAAGTGAAACAATCACCACAGCCCGATAACCGGTATGTAAACAGACCAGAGTACGACAACAAAACGTTATTAAATAAAACCACCGAACGGTACGCAGCTAATCATAAAACGCTCAGTAGATGTCTTCCGTTTCAAATAACCGTTTCATACTAGTAACCTTCACACGCCACCGGAACAACAGGTAGCTAATTTACTGGCACCGACCGAGATCAGGACTGCAAACTCACCCGGCTTATGGTAAGGTGGTGTACGGTAGGGGGACGTAAACTCATCGACAGTCGTTCGAAACAGAAGCTTGAGCAGTTGTTGTTTTTACCTTCAACCAGCTCGTAAAATCGTCAGACGCCATGAGCATAGAGTTTTATGAACTCTTAACCGTCCCCCGAAAAGAGAACTTCATACCTGAATTCTGAACGGACGGTGTAATCTTGTAAGAAGTAAAGTGTTACACATGCAGTACTTGGAGCATTGTCTTTTTTGTGGTTTTGTTTCCCACAATGGACAATGCTCCCAGCAAAGCTGGATCTTAAGTTCCTCGTAAACTTCATTTAACGTGACTAGAAGCATGTTTGTTACGCCATTTAGTCAGTTTATTGGATTGCTCATAAGATATTTATCACTCCTAGACCTAAAAGATATGTTTTAAGGTTTAACAATAATGATATACTAGATGTGGAATGTTGAAGTTCACGTTTAACACATATCAAATACGTTGAATGGAAGCCGTCACGTGCAGTAATTAAAAAATACAGTACTTCACCCATGTACATCACCTACTAATAGTTTTCAAAACATCCGCGTCACCTATCATTTGCGCAAGTAGCATGATTTGGGCTTTTCTCTTGACGCACTTCTACACTGCACACGGATTGTTGATCTTTTACCTTTTTTTCCCCCCGATACTTGTTCGATGACATTCGCTTGCTTGTGATTACTGTAAACGGATCGAATTGCTCGGGATGTAATTGGAAAACGATTGGCCCTCTCAAACATCTGACGTCAGAACGCCGACGTCCGATGTGGTGGCAGAACAGCGGTGGCGCAAACAAGTGTACTACAAAGTTGGTGTACGCTGTACAGCATCATCAGCCGTCAGGACCAGGCGACGGGAGTACTGTGATTGTATAAAAACAAACTCTCTCAAACAACGGCAGGTACGTTCAAGATGCGTCACACTTTCGAAGATTCTGGACTTCTGGACTTCTGGACTTCTGGATTTCTGGATTTTTCGTAGTGTATTGGTGACTTTGGTGCTACTGGTAGAATGTTTGTTAAGGTTCTTTCTGGCGGCAAAAAGCAACCACCAGTGTAAGTCAGCTAAAGCAAATATACGCACCAATTTGCAGACAAACAGAATTCAACCATCTCCACCTGCGAGAAACCGAAGATCGTCAACGATCTTCTTTACGCAGATGAACTACTTGCTTTCCGGCACGCGAAGATACCTCTTGATGCTATGGATACGGATGTTGGAGTTTTCGGAGTGCGTATGTACGCAAGTAATTTTTTACTGAGCAAAAAGATACTGGGGAGACAAAAAAAGGCCTCAAGTATGGAGAGAAAACGTTTGCAAATCGTTTCCGTTGTCTGCGTGAAGTTGATTTTAGTGTTTTTTTTTTTTTTGGTTAAAGACTTTTTACTGTTAAATCTACCACTACTGGCAACTTCAGCATCAATCGCTAATGACTGACACTGGTTCGATGGTAGTAACGAGTCCCCCACGGTTAAGCTACCATTCGAGTGTCATCGTGGAGGGAGACATAATTGAATTTACGTACCCGAACAACCTGTGGTAAACAAATCTTTTTTCCATTTTTTTTCCTTTCTTAACTCATTCCGTTCGGTGTGCTTTCGGCAGGTTTCGCCAAGGGTTAAATAAAGCCGGCAAACAAATCGTCGATCGATGGACCGAAACGGGCGCAAAAAAGACATTATTTGAGGCTTCCTTGTCCAGCCAATCGCCCGCAAGAAGCTTTACCCTGAGGTACACATGAGGTTAAAACTCTGTTTAAGATCATCGGTAAATGTTGAACGTAAAAAAAAGGGGAAGCGTTCTTTCTTTCCGAAACCTTCCAGAACATCTAATGAGACACTCGATATTGACGCTGGTGACTTTGCGATTATTGTGGATGTTGCGAAGCGAAAAAAAGGAGCGCGATTGGTGTTCGATATGAAAAACCTGAGACAATGAGAAGGAAACTCTTGAAACAGGTTCTGTTTTTTTTTGGGTGTATAGTAGAAGTGTTCTTACGTTGGCTATTTGTGCACACTAGCGCTTCCCGACAATTGAGCACTAATTGCAATTACACACTGCTAGCAGAAAACTCGCCCCGCGTTCATTGGTTCGGTGAAGATCCGTGGTGCAAAGTCCAAAAAAAAAAACACAAGAATTAGCCACCCTTAAGTTTTGCCCATTGATGTGCCAAATCGCAATGAATTGTTCGGCTTTGATGACGTCAAACGCGTCGTGATCCTCGCGTCTCGGTTCCAAATCTCGCCTATGTCATAATGACAGCTTTCTTGGGCTGCCGGGCGGACGGTGCTCAAAATAACTACTTGCGGTCACTTTTGTGGTCTTGGAACTAATGATGATCCACAAATAGGTAAATAATACGACACGAGGTGCGCTTGGTCCGGAACTGTGCGGTTCTTGTTTGCGTCAGTTGGCGTGGCGGATGAAATCGACCGTGTCCATACCCTTAGTGGTGTCTGAAGAATATTGCAACAGAAGCAAACTTTAGATTTTGGGAATTTCCCGAGCTAACAAGGAAAGTTACAACACAACGTGTCGTTGATCTAAATGCAAGTTCCGGTTTAAAGACGTAGCGTGTAATGCATTGCATTAGAAAGAAAAACAACCAAGATAAACAATGGTGGAAATTAGCACAAACCATCAATTTTAACGGGCTGCTTTGCGGGGTCAAATAAAAAATCAAACAACCTCCGATGGCACACTTCTTGGCACTGCGATAGTGTCACAATGTTGTCATTTTTCTCCGGATGCATTTTGGTGGTACGTTTGCGTCGTTCAATAAAACATGAAGGTAAAAGATAAGAAAGCGAAAGTGGAGGTTAACATTAGTGCACAATTTACTAAAAAAAAAATGAAACTCCATCAAGATAGTGGCGCTAAATTGCCATATTAGTTATTTGAGAGGGAAATAAAGGTTATGCAGTGATATAAAGAAAACCGTGTGTTGCCGCTTTCGATGTATACTTCGGAATGAATATATTTCAGTGTTGCCAATACAATATAAATGGTTTACAGTAGAGTCTTCGCACATCGTGTCTATCACACGTCATAATTGAATATGCAGGGTTTGCATTCCTAACACGCCCGCTCAAACATTGCAGTCACAATACATCTGTTTAATTCATATCGTCCTAAATCGCCCGCTCATACCTGGCACTCGGACAAACCAAGACTTGCACGTAACTTCCTGAATGCAGGAGCAGGTAGACCCTTTGTTAATATATCCGCTTCTTGTTTTTCTGTTGGTACATAGTCTATTTGAATACTACCCTTTTCTACCAGTTCTCGCACATAAAAATGTTTCACGTCGATATGCTTCATGCGGCCTGAATCCTTTTGATTTTTGATTATCTTGATAGTCGATTGATTATCTTCATGAAATGGAACTGGTTGATTAATATCCAATCCTAAATCTTTTAATGTTCGCACCAACCATTGACTATGACGCGCAGCACTACAAAGAGCTACCAGCTCAGCTTCTGTTGACGACAAAGATACAGTCGCTTGTTTCTTTGCAATCCAACTTATGGTTGCTCCAAACATTTTAAAAAGTGCTCCCGATACAGAACGACGGTCCACAATATCGTTAGCCCAATCTGCATCTGTATAAACTTCTAATATTGGTGCATTATCGTCTTTACAATAGATTAATCCATAATCCAAAGTACCTTTCACGTACCGTAATATACGACGCAGATGTACCCAATGTTCGTCTGTGGGACATGCCTGAAACTGGCTAAAATAGTTGGCAGCAATGGCCAAATCTGGTCTAGATGTTAATGATACGTACATTATGCAACCTACAAGTTCACGATATGGATGAGTAGTTCTGTTACATTCATTTCCTTTTTCTAACTTGAGTCTATACTCAATCGGTGTTGCGATTGGTCGGCAATCTTCCATTCCGAAACGACAAAGTAGGCTCTCTAGATATCGACGTTGAGAAATTCGCATAATCCCCTTGTCAGGATTCCTCTCTATTTTCATACCAAGAAAATTTCCTGCTTCGCCCATATCTGTCATTTCAAATTCTTTTGCCAGACAAGCCTTCACTATTTTTACCTTCTGTTCAGATAAGCTGACTATCAAAACATCATCTACGTAGATAATGATGATCACTAATTTTTCGCCAGAGTCACGAGTGTACAAACAAAGGTCATTAGCACTTCTGATAAAACCAAGCCTAATCACAAATTCATCGAATCTTTCGTTCCATTTTCGCGACGCTTGCTTCAATCCGTACAAAGAACGATTCAGACGGCAGACTAAACCTTTACCTTGTTCAAATCCTTCCGGCTGCTGCATATAGATCTCCTCTGTTAACTCGCCATTTAAAAATGCTGTTTTTACATCCATTTGACCTACATACATGTTTTTACGATTTGCCAAAGCCAAAACCATTCGAATGGTGTCTAGATGTGCCACTGGTGAATAAGTGTCTGTGTAGTCAAATCCTTGCTTTTGACTGAAACCTCTAGCAACCAAACGAGCTTTATATTTGGATTGCTGTCCATCGTCACCAGGCTTCACTTTAAAAACCCATTTGCACGATATAAGATTTCGTCCTTCTGGTAATTTTGTTAGCGTCCAAGTCTTATTCTTTTCCAAAGAATTGATTTCATCTTGTAAAGCTTGTTGCCACAACTTCCAATCATCTCGTTTCTTTACCTCAGATAACGATTTGGGTGTATTCTCTACGTAGGACAGAGCATTCAACGCAAAATTGGCATTTATCTCATAGTCTTTATGCCATACAGGGGCAGTACGTTCGCGAACTGGTCTGGTATTTGGTGTATCTTCACTAACCTCATCTTCACCAGTATCATATTGTTCCTCGCTTGCAGTGCTCTCCTGATCGATAACATCATCTATGTTTTGACCGTTATCTCCTCTTGTTTGTTCCGTCTGCTCCTTCTCTAAAACGATAATATCTGATTCGTTATATCGCACAGAAATCTCACCTCTTTCGTTGTCTGATAGCGACTCCATTTCGAAGAAATCAACATCTCGCGAAGTAATGATTGTTCTCGTTTTGGGGTTCCATACTCTGTAGCCAGTAGGTGCATATCCGACGAATGTACCTTTCCATGCCTTTGCATCCATCTTTTTACGATTTTCCTTCGGTATGTGTACAAACACCGAACATCCAAAAACACGCAACTTAGATACATCAGGCTTGATGTTTTCCCATATTTCGGCTGGAGTTTTATCATTGTCGTTCGCTCGTGTCGGGCATCGATTAACCACATACCCGGCTGTCTGTATAGCTTGCACCCAAAATTGTTTATCAATCTTTGCACCTTCTAACATTGATCTTGCTCGTTCAACTAGTGTCCGATTTATCCTCTCACTAGTGCCGTTCTGCTCAGGAGTATACGGCGTTGTATATTGTATTTCGATTCCTTTCTCACGACAAAACTGTTCCATAGCATGATTTTTGAATTCTCCACCATTATCGCACCTCAAACGTGATATTTTTGATGAGAATTTAGCCGTTACCTTAGCCTCATACTGTTTGAAATTCTCGAAAACCTCACTTTTGTTTTTCATGATATATATCATAACAAAATGGCTATAATCGTCTGTAAACGTTAAAAAATATCGCTCGCCTTTACGACCAGTAGGCGTGATTGGACCACACACGTCCGAATGGATTAGCTCCAACACTCTCGAAGAACGTTTTCCTCCAAATGTTGTAAAAGGCTGTCGCGTTTGCTTACCGATAATGCACGTTTCACATACCGTAACGTTTTTGTCCTTTTTATCAAAGTTTTCGAAATCAAATCCTTTCACTAAACGGTTTCTTACCAACTGCTCAAGTTGTCTACTATTTAGATGACCGAATCTACGATGCCACAAATCTAGATTTTTCTGGATTCGACCATGAGCCACCAAAGAATTGTTCTCGATACGTTTATCACTAAACACATCTAAAGCGTAAAGATTTCCATAACGCGATCCTGTTGCAACGAGTCTTTTGTTATCCCACACATACACCTTTCCATCTTCGAATATCACTTTCATTCCTTTTTGTTCTACTTTTAACACGGAAAACAAATTGAAACGCAAAGTAGGGACATAAAGAACATTGTGTATGGTACACGGAATTTGAACACCTTTGACCACAGAACAAACCCGTATTGTTCCTATATGCCGAGCTTCGATAGATTCACCATCTTTGGCTACAGCAATTTTCACAGGAATTGCTAAAGGAGTTAGCGTTTCAAACAATTCTTTGTCTTTCACCAGATGATCAGAACACCCCGAGTCCACGAACCACTGCACTTTGTTTGTTTCGATAGAACTAACACAACTCACAAAAGAGACACTTTCTGCTTTTGTTAGATTTGCTTTGGGCTTCCTTTTAGGGCACTCGGATATCTTGTGTCCTTCTTGATGACATCCGTAACACTTTAGAGTTTTCTTCTTTTTCATCGGTTTCTTAGCACTCATGAATACCGATGATTCACTTTGAACCGTTGGTTCCACACTTAAGCCTTTCAGCTTAATTTCTTCGTCCAATAGACGACATTTTGCAAAATCTATGGTAAGATTTTCTGCGGCCATGGTTTCTATCGCAGTGATTACCGTGGAAAATTTGGGTCCTAAAGTGAGTAACAAACTACACACCACTTCCAAATCATCCATCACTGCGCCTGTCGCACGATACTCACGCACTAATCGGTCATACTTTAGGAAATGATCCTGAAGATTTCCGCACTCGTGCTTTAGTGCCACCAGTTGTCGCTTCAAATACATACGGTTCGCGATACTTTTCCGTTCAAAGATAACAATCAAGGCGTCCCAAATAGCCTTTGGTGTTGCTTTATCCTGCACGTATTCCAACTGAGAATCATGTATTCTAGACACCAACAAACTTTTGCACCTTTTGTCCATCTTGAACCTTTTTTCACGCGCCAAAGCCTTTTCGGCTTTCTTAGCCGTTGTATCACCTTCATTATCACAAAGTTCCGCGACATCAGCCACTTCCGACTGGATACATCCAAATAAATCACGCTCCTCTAACACAACACGCATGCGAAACTTCCATGCATTATAGTTGGAGCCGTCAAACAGCGGTAACAGAAATTTGTCGTATTTTTCGTCTTCCATTTTCTAATACTCTGGGCCCATAACCTAAAGGTTATGCAGTGATATAAAGAAAACCGTGTGTTGCCGCTTTCGATGTATACTTCGGAATGAATATATTTCAGTGTTGCCAATACAATATAAATGGTTTACAGTAGAGTCTTCGCACATCGTGTCTATCACACGTCATAATTGAATATGCAGGGTTTGCATTCCTAACAGGAAACCCCAAAACTGAGGTCTACAGGACGAATGGGCAAGGGATGCCCGTGGAATGGTGATAAGGTGCATTATGGTTATAATTTCTTTCTGGTCGCAATGTTATACCATCTAATAAAATTGTTGTAATTTTCTTAAGTTTCTTTTTTTAAGTTAATGAAAACCACAATAGAATCCATATGAAAGCTGTTGTTGCCTCATAAAAATCATGAAAAAAGCTTAATAAATCTCACTCATGATGCGTCACATGACTCATGGCTGCGTGTATGTGTTAATTTGCTTGTACTACATAATTATTTATCAAGCTGTCCGATATTGCCGATAAAAAAATACTAGCTGAACGAAAACCGGATTCACGGAGCATTCGGAATTGTATAATCAAAGGGCACATAAAAATGAATGTACAAGGTCGCTGGGTTTCTTTCGTGGTCAAGTCGAGCGCACGGAGGTTATCCGAATCGAAAGCGATAACCTCCGGACACGTGTTAATATGTAGCCAATCTACGACGAAGCTCATTTTTATGGCAATAACCAAAAGTTTGGTTGAAGTTTAATGCAAATGCTGCTTGATTTCTAATTCATTCGTTGCGGTGGATTCCACGATCACAGCGGATCACGATCCTATCGGTTAGATCCTGTTACGTGATGTGATGGGCATATTCCAGTGTTCTCTAAGTGGGGCCCTACATAGACATTGTACTGATTTTTGGTACATGTTTTCATTTGTTGATGTGTGCACCAGCCTTACTACAAAAGCCAATCGGAAGTGTCGGCCTGGTTTCGTTGAGACAGCCGTTGAAGAGTACTCGTCCGACCAATCCCCCAAACACAAGCGATATGACCATCAGCTGCCACATTCATCAAGTGCCGTGTTTGGTTTGCAGTGTTTTTATGCACATTGGCCCAAGTGGCTCAAGTGCGCCAAATTTCAGCTGTTCGAAACTGGGTCCATTCCGGAACGGGACCATCGACCTGCGCCAAGATGGACCGGTGACTAATGAGTTACCTTGTCTGCATCTACACCGTACATCATCTTCGAAGGCGTCCTTTTACTCCATTTGTGCGTCGCTGCACATATGATAACCCACAATTATCGAGCAGAGTGCGCAATGGAGGACAACTTCAAATGGACTATTGGAATGACCTTGCCGGATTCACATCACCCGACGGTTAAGACGACTAGGAAGTAACAGACCACCTGCTGCTGCTGTGAAGTGCGCAGAGATCGCAGCGAATAATTAGATGGCGTAACCTTTCGTGTGCAATGTAAGTAGCTACAAACAGAAGCCTCTTTTGGAGAGGCGGAAAGCTACCCCCGCGAAGCGGTGGACCTTCATTTCGGCGTGTTCCGGCTTTTTCGGGCACGGTTTCGTTGTGTACCCGTTTAATGCGCTGTGCGTGACGGAGAATTGATGATGGCCTGGCAGAAGCCACGGTACCGGCTGCCGGAGGAACTGACGGTAATTTGAGCAAATGCAAGTAGCTTCCGAAATTGTAAACAATTATAACAGGTTTGGGTTCGTCTCGCAAGTACAAAGTGTTGCTAATTGTTACGAATGTTATTGAGGTAAGAAAGAACTGTTCATCATTATCTTCAGTACTTTAGTATACAAAAGCAATTTGTTTAATGCTATCTCTTGCTTAACCTTTGCCAACTCAAGAACAAATGAAATGAAATGATGACGTAGGAAGGACGTCATGCCTTCTGTTGACTCGCGGAACCGACCAAAGAAAAAAATCTCGGCTTTTTTAACTACTTGTTTTATTTTCCAACACTGTTGCAAGACATTGCGTGGCTAAAAATTCGTCCGCTTAGTCGGCGGGTCGGGATCCAAAAGAAGGGTCCTAGTCGTAGGCACCTTTCGGTTCCCAGCCGATAGCGTCCGAATTATCGCCCTATGTTGGACGCTAGCGCAGCTTACATACTGTGTGGTCTATCCCTAGCACGATCGCGCCGTTACAACGTGACACCTTCAGATATTCGTGCAGACCGTGACCAAGACTGCAAACCAATTGTAGCGTCTTACAAGTAAGTAAGTGTACTGTGTTCTGATTGATATCAGTTTTTAATTTCGATGCGATCAGTTTGTTTAATTCTGATGTGACTAAAATTAGCTGTTATTTGGCCTTGGTACTCGGTGTGTGCAGACTTTTCTTGCTGTAGTGTGTGGTTGATCTATAATTTATATAAGTCTGCGATGCTGGCATACCATGTTTATCAAGTTCACTATTATAGGCTCACGGCATGAAATTTTGCTTTAGAGATCTCGCCATCGTTCTCTTATTTGGGCTCATTGACATGTAACACCCATTATGATTGTAGAAAGGCAATTTGTTACGGAATCATGTAATAATAATATATAATGGTTTGTACACAGGCAATGAATAATATGTATATCAAACAATTAGAATCTTGGTAATGCACAGCCATCACCGGTTTATTTCCTTCCAGGATAACGATTTCCCTTTCTAACGATAGCTGCTATTTCAACGGGTTTATGAAGATGGCCAACCAACCAAGCCAAGAGGCTGTACAGAGACTTGAAGTTGTCATTAGAAAGGTTCTGGTTAATTAACAACATGAGAAGCCGTTTTTTTCGATTAGTAAATCGTAAAAGAGAGTCGGTTCCCAGACAGCAACGAGTGATCAACTGGCTGCGTACGTGATCAAGGTGTACACAACAAACTTACTTGCTTATCAGGCGCTACAACCGGTCTTGCCCAGTTGCAGGATTCCTCTAAACCGCTCACGGTCAAGCGTCTTCGTCTGCCAATCCATTTTCCCGGCCTTTCTGGCGGACGCATCAACGCCATCACTCCATCTTAATTTGGGCCTACCACGCCTCCCGTGGACGATCTAAAAGGACTTTTCGGGCTGGGTCTTCCGGTGTAATTCTCATTACGTGACCAGCGCACCGGAGCCTAGCCAGTCTAATTCGCTGTACGACAGTAAATTCGCCGTACAGAGCATAGAGCTCGTCATTGAAGCGGCTCCTCCATTGTTCTTCCACACATACTGGGCCAAAAGAGTGTAGAAGTTTCCACAGACTGTAGAAAGACCGGTTGGCAGCCAGGACCCTAGCGCGTATTTTAACAGATATTTTATTCTCGGTGCGGATTTTTGACCCAAGATAGGTGAAATTTTGGACGACTTCGAAAGAGCGTTCACCTATTTGTACGTAACCCCTGCGTAAGTTAGGATGTGTTAGCAGGGGCGTTAGTGGGGCCACCATCAACTTCTCCGAGGTTTTCTGCCGCCTGCACAATCCTTTGGTAAGCATTCACTACGTAGGAGAACCGTAAACCAATGATGTCTATGTCATCAGCGTATGCCAGGATCTGCATCGACTCATAGAAGATAGTCCCAGAAATTTCCACCTCCGAGTCGCGGATGGCCCTCTCTAGCGCTAGGTTGAAGAGTAGACAGGCTAGCCCATCTCCTTGGCGCATACCCTTGGTGGTAGCAAAGGGTCCTGAGAGTTTTCCATCCACCATCAATTGGCATGTGCTAGTCTGGTATGTTTGGCCGGGATGCCAAAGGAGCTCATTGCGTCGTAAAGTTTTATCCTGGCTCGTATGCGGCCTTGAAGTCGATGAAGAGATGGAAGGAATGTAGCTTCTGCTCGGCCGTCTTCTTCAGGATCTGCCGCATGGTGAAGATCTGATCAGTGGTTCATTTTCCGTTTCGGAATCTCCTCTGATATTTTCCAACTACCTTTTCTACGAATGGAACGATCTTGCGAAAGACGACGAAAGATGGTCTTGTAGTATAAGGGATAATAATTTGTAGACGATATTCAACACCGTAATACCCCAGTAATTGCTGCACTCTAGCAACATGGCATAAAAACGATTAAAGATAATAGCACTGATAAGGTTCGCATGAATTATCCAAGGATTCAAGTTGAATCTAATATTTAATTCACATGACCTAATGGCCAGAACCTTAACTAACGCCACTTAAAACACAAATGTTGGCATATTTTTCGTTGAATTCGCAATCAAATCGAAGTTACTGGCCTTGACCAACACTTTCACCAAACAAAGTTCATCTCATACAGTTACTTTTTCAATGTTTGGACGATTGCTCTAACTTCCGCTGGGACCGCAGGGATCCCTTAAGATAAAGAGAATAAAGATCGGCCATATTGCGCGAATACGAACACTTTTTCGATAGGAAAACCTCTCAACCTCTATAAAGCAGTTGCCTTACTATTTTCGTTGTGGTGATTGCACATTAACTGATAGCACCGCTAAATTTTGAGTGTGTATCTAGCGGTATCTACCGGCCGAGTACACCCGGGATAAGGTGACCTTTCACTGTTTAGAGAAGGAAATGTCTTCAAACGAATGTGAATTGTATCTTAGATTAAGCTACCTTTACTTGTAAGCAATACGGCCGCTCTTGTTGAAAAAATAAATACAGTGACTACAAAACACGAAACAGTGCTGAGTTCTGCTTTAGGTGGCGTTAGACTCGCTTGAAAAATCGGTGAAATTTGTCCATTTTCTTAAATGCATACGTTAGTATGATAAACGTTGCGAAGAACATACGCTGGAGTAATTGGAAGATAAGAAAATTTGTTTAATCGATACAATTTTAGTGTAAATACGTGAATTCTCCACTAATTGCCAATGATGATTTGAGCACACACAATCAAGATTTTAAAACACGATCAATCACGTGTCGCTGTTTGTTCACACTGTGAGTTTGATGAACATTTTTCTAATCGCCTCAATCGAACCATCGAACAACCACGTTCGATGCACATCGGCTGCAAGCAATCGCGGAGGCTAAATAAATAAAGAAAATGGCCACAAACACCACCACACGCTCCGTGCAACCTAGCTCGCAATCCGACGATTCCGATTTCGAGCCCGCAAATGTGGATCAAGGGTGATGCGCACGCCAAGCCAAAAAAAAAACCATACACAAGCCACCTTTCGCGAAGGCGATCCATCAGCTGGAAAGAAAATCGGGACAGTAACAAAACCAAAACAAACACAAGAAGTAGCAGAAACAAAAAAACATCCGAATTCAAAATTGTCCAATCGTCGTGCACTGTTTTGCATAATTGACGCCGAACACTCATCGCACGTGAAAATCACGCACGCACACCCGCCGCCATCGAAAATGTATTATGAGTTAATGGCCAATGCGATCGTGAAACGTGCGCTGGTGGATCATTCGTTCCAACAGAAAGTAACAAAAAATGTATCACAGCGCCAAAAACCATGCATCCTGCCTGCCTTGGAGTGCTTGCGTGGGGTATGGCATTTTTTTCCCCCCCGACTTAAAACGGCCCAGCTCCAAACGCTACAAAAACGGCAAGATCATCAACGGGAGCATGAACCGAAACATTTCTCGGCCGGCGCGCGGCGCTCGGTTCGATAAATTATTGCTAGTTTTCCTTCGTGAAAATTAAAACCATTATATGCCGCCTTTGACACTGACTCGCGCGGGGCTATTACGCGGGATATTCTTGATAGCGTCCACCATAGGCCAAGGTTTCGTCAAGGAGACCCCTTTCCAGCTGATTCGCCGGAGTCGTTTCGTCAACCTAACCTTCGCCGCATCGGTACGCAGCGGACAGCTCGAACCAAAACCCATTCGGTGGGATGCGAGCGAGGTGACATCGTGTTGCAATCGGTTCTTAAACACTAAGTTTATGATGATCTTTCTAACGGTTTGCTGCGTGCAAGCCGCCATAAAGCTTGGATTGATTGCCATTTTTGTTCGCTTGGTACACCGCGGAATTGGGGCGTATTGCACGTTATCATGCGTACTTACATGTGATGTGTCTGGTCGGTGTCGGAATTTAGCGAGGATGTGCGCCTCAAGCGTGTCACTTTCGCGGGCAGCAGCTTCCGGTGCGTGTCGTTAGTTGAGATCTGTCGAACGGAGCCTGGGGTGGAATCATTAGCAAGCGTTAGGATGATTACCATTCATTGTTGCGCGTTAAAGGATGTCATTACTCGCCCGATCGTTGAAGATCGAAAAGTCACCCAATTAAAATTCTAATGCAACGACGGTGAGCGGTTGATGGGTTTTCGAAAATTAGTTTGGCTGCCAGTAGAGAAACATATAAAAAGGAATGGAACCGGGTTTCATCATCAGTTTGATGATGGATGAACTCTCAATGAAAATCAAAGTGTAAAGGTTAACATACATCACCGTTCATTGCGTTGTTGGCGGAACATTGATGTTGTCTATCTATTTATTAAACATCTCGACCATTTAAAAACTCATTTTTCTTGCAAATCTGTGTTACTTTTGTTACAAAACCAGCCAATGCACGATTTTAAATAAGGCGTTGCGGGTCAAAAACAATTTTGGATTAAGTTTGTTTTTCTCTTTACCATCGATCGCATGAGCGTTATTGTTAATAGCTTTTTTATACACATTTTAGCTGGCAGAAATTAAATGTTTTTTGTTTCATTTGAATATTTGAATTTGTTGTTTTGTGATATCATTCTTATGAGTTACCCTGTTTCCACCATACCATTATTTTGTCGTTACGGTCGGGTAAACGCTATTGGAAGATTGTTAGTTTTTACTCGATAACACGTTTTATCATCGGCGGGGTGTTTTTTTTTATATAACACCTTCCAGTGAACCTCAATACACATTGTGGGTCAGATGATGAACAGCATTCGAGCTTCAAAAAGAAGGGTCGAAGTGGTACTTTACGATCAACGTGCCACCAACAGCGCCACTGTCCTTCAAGTATCCTTCACCGTAGAACAAGCGGACTTTAGAACATTTGAAGCTTCTTTTTTTTCGCTGATTCGGTTGCAATCGCAATCATGTGATTTTGAGTGGAAAGCTAACAGCAGATGGAAAAACATAACGAGAAGGTAAAAAAAGGGTGAATTTTGTTTTGTACGGCGCAATTAATCTGCAGAACACAAAAACCGATACTGGCCGGTACAGCTGGGAATGGGTTTCGTGAACTGTAGACTTTGGATATTGAAGTGATACGATCGTTGTTTCATTAACCATGGCGTGGATTTAGCTCTGTTTGGTCTAATTCAATATTCCAAAGACCCGCGTAAACAAGAACCGGATGTTAAGTTTAACGGCCAAGCATTGTTTACATGAAAAGTCGATAGTGTAAAACAGGAATCTGACTGCTTGTGTTGTTAAAGGCTAATATGTAGTAATAATGTTGTTTGTCAGGTTAGGCTACAATTGAGAAGGTTGTGTAGTAAGAGTTAACTTCATCTTAATTGCCACAACAAGCTCAAGAGCTCAAGCTACTGGCTTTTTTGTGACTTTATTTACCCGTAGCTGGGGATAGTCAGTCATGCGCATGGGCGATTGGTCCGGATGGGATTTTGGTCCGGTCCGTACGTGTAAAGACCGGCGCCGCTACCATCATGCCATCGGGCTGCCCCTAACTAGTCAATGATAAAATCCGAAAAACATTAAATAATTTTAAAAGCAATATTTAAGCTGGTTTTTCATTATTATCACCACTCGACCACAGGACAAAAATTCGAAAAATCAAGTCCAGATTACTGGAACACAAGCCAGGTTTAGGAAGTTGTATCAATTGCGAAAAAATTAAGTACATGATCGGAAAAAAATGTATCAACTCCTTTGACTGCATTGAAAGAAGAAAATGCTCACATGGAGTTTGAGAGTGTGGGAAAAATGATCACTTGGGTTAATTCCATGAAGTAGTACTGAACGACTCATTCTGTAGTCTGTTATGCTATCCACATAAGGCGTTTTGTCTTATCTTATTTTAAATTTTTTATAAAAATAATCATAGATACGCGTTGTGTATACTGCGTAACAATCTAAACTTTGCTTAATGTTTGCACAAGATGCTCCTCGTACATATTGACGAGTTGAAAAAAATGTTATTTTCATTTCTCTACGGTAGTGTAGACTTCTTGTACGGATGATCGTTCATTTATTCAATACAATCTATTGTTTGCTCTTATGAATCTAAATACGAACGCAATAGCGAGATGTGAATAGAATACGTGAGAGATGAGCGACGTAGTATATTTGAGCATGTTGCTTTGTATCTAGAACAACTAGCAAATGGGTGTGATTGAAATAAAAAAGCAATACCTTAATATAAAGGAATATCCAAATATCTTTGAAGAAATACACACAACACACACACGCATATATAAATTCGTGGTTTATAACGTAACGAATCAAGTAAAAATACCCTTTCTTCCATCAAATAATGTAACAATTATTCATCGAAGGCAGATTATTTCATTTAATAAAACAAATTGGCACATAATTTTTTGTGTACCAAATCAGTTGGAAAAAAATGTTTAGGATGTTTCAACAATGAACACATCAATCGAGAGAATATTGCAATGCAAACGCTGTTAAACTTTTCAAACTACAAAATGGGAAGGAGGTGTGAGGCTAGTTTCTGTACAAATAATTGTTAAAAAAATGCAAGTAATTCATGCTATACGTTACCAAACCTAAAAGAAAGAAGTTAGAAATTGATAAAATATTTCGTGTTTCTGGACATAGAGTTGACTGAATTGGCATACAGTTAACTGTCATATCAAAAGGCCTGGCAGTTTCGCGTCAGTGTCAAAGTAGAATAGTAAGCGATTTATTATAGAGATGGCGCTAGTGTCCAACGTATTTTGATTGGAAATATGAAGACAACTTTTGAAGCTCATTTTGTACTAAGTGTCACGTCGGTTCGTCGGTGGTAAAATGGCCATCCTAAAACGATTTGCTTATGTTATGCCCTCTCGGATGGAAGCGACTTTGTTTTTTGTTTTTAAGCTACTTGTGCACGTGAGATCCTTCGAAAATTGAACGGCCAATCATTCTACGTTCGGAAGTGTGCTACAAACGGTAATTGTAGTTAATTGTAAGTGGGTACGGAGGATTTATATAACATCCATGAGAAGTGCTTGGACCATTAGCGCGCAATAGAAGAACCGCGTGTTGGTAGACCAGTGTCAATCACGTGAGCGTAGGTCAGGAAGCGGAAAGAAAACAAGTGTCACCAAGCATTTTTTGTTATCTGCACCTGTGCCTGATTAACAAACTCCCACACCTAAGGTGCGGGCTATGTGCGGGGCGTGGGGAGTCGGTGGTTGTTTGCTGGCCTCATGCGCAAATACTGCGGTCTCAACACCGCTCACATGATACTAGGTTCTACAAATGCAGGTGTTTCCGATTAGCTTTTCGATCTTGGAAGCATCACAGTCCCACCGGCCCGTAACCGTTGACAGATTGGAGAGTGTTTGCCGTAGTGGTTTGCAGTACGCATGTACGAGGCGCTCATTCCACACATGTCGAAGCTGTACAACAAATTGTGCGGAAGCTTCTAGCAACGGTAATGTCGCTAAATTTGTGGAATGACTCAATGGCTCGCTGAAATTATCACAGTTAATGGAAAACCTCATCACGATTCTCGGTGGCAACGACTGCGTTTCTTGCGCCAAGGTCACGCTGATTGGGGGCTCACATGGTTGATGCTGTACGTAGAATCGGACCGGCGCCATCCTTTGTCTGCACGCACTTCTATGTGTTATGGGCAAGACCGCACCTACCAGGAACATGAAGCACTTATCGGTAATTTTGCTAAGAAGCTGATGAGCATCATTCAGACGCAAATCGTCACGAGAAAGTAATTCAACACTTGTACATAAGCCTAAGGGCGGGGAAAGATAGAGCCCGGGTGCTTCCCCTGGTAAACCCATGACGGGATCCGGATCATCCTTTGCGAACGCGTACATTAGTCAGCCGTCGGTTGGGTATTGGGGGACGTGATCAAATTACCACCCGCTAGAACAACTTCACTGGTTTTGCTGTCGACAACTTACACACCGTAATCCGACGCATCAATCCGACAACGAGTACGCCTGGATCATTTTAATGAACCCACCGTTGAGGCCGGGAAGCGTAGAAAACCGTGAACGATCTATCGTAATCGTTTTGGCGGGGAAATACAGCAGGACAAAGGGGAAAAAAAAATTAACACCGCCAGTGTTGATCGTTATGCGGCAAGTGTTGCAGATTGGATTAGCGGGCGGAAAATTTACCGTTTCATGTGCATGACTGTGGATAGATGGTTGTTCTGGGAAGATTTATTTACCACCAGCCTTGAGTCATCGCCGACTGCCGACAATAGCGCTGCGTGATTAGAACCTGCCGCAGCTTGTTAGACTTGGTTACTTCTGTCAGTTACCTTCACCTCCACAATGTTCATTCGTTTGCTGTTTAAAGGACAAAGTGTGCTGCAAAAAGTGTAGCTCGAACGAGTTAGGACAAACGTACCGGAAGCACTTTGCTTGATTCTTTGCTGGAGACATCAACTCGAAAGACAACGAACCTCACAAACAATGCGGCTATGTCGAACTTATTTCTTAGCATTTTGGATAAAGGCATTCCGGGGACATGCATTTCGGAATTGGTTTCTCATTAGGATAAGGTATAATTGCGAAGATTTCAATAAAGTGGATAAATTAATATTGATCAATCACAGTAATAAAACAAAGTTGTTTGTAATTAAATTAATAGTTTTTTTTATTCTCCATCCCAATAGTTTTTTTGTTGTTTGTTTTTCTCTGCTATACGCGTTTTGTTCTGCCTTACTTCTATACATGATTTCTCAGCTTTAGTTTTGTTCTCTTGTTGGTTTCATTTCCTGTTTGAATGTAACAGTTTTTAACATTTGCTCTCAACTTCAGTACAGTTTATGTTTTTGTTTTGTTTTGTTTTGCCATAATGCATCGATTGGTGGTGGGAAACGTTTCCGCGTTACATCACCACGCTGAAATGGTTTCGAATTCGAGCTACTAACCCTGTCAAATGCTAACAATGAAGCGACGATTGTCATTCCTTCTCGCTTGTGCTGTTGTTAAAACTATACGAAGAATATAACAGGTTGAAAATAGTTCCTTAAACATGTTCTGTCTGTGTTTTTTAAGCGAAAGTCAAATGTTCTAGTAGACACAAAACCGAGCAAGAAAACAAAAGAAAAAATAAAGATGAACAATGTATGAAAACAATATAGAACTATGACTACGAGTACATCATCCCTTACGCACTAACAATGGACAACGACGATGAAGAAGGATAATAAACGCATGTTTTAAAAGATGGTGAACATTTCTTCTTTCTGCCTCTTGGTATTATAGCTGCGGCCCGAAACGCATGGCCGCATTTGACTTTTCACGAGCACGCACATAAAGTATCTTAAGCTATGTTCTGTTACGTTCGTCAAAAGCTAACGATCATCCGCACTTAGAGCCCTAGTCCGCATGAAAAGCTATCACGTAGAAAGTTTTTAAAACTAACAACAAACTCGTCTTGGTATCAGTTTATCGCTCTCACTTTTCTGGCCGTACCCAGTGAACAATAAAAAAAAACACAGATTTCACAGACAGTATGCAAATACCCGCTTGCCAATTATTATTTTACAGCTCATTTGCGATCGCATGAAGCGTATGGCGTCGTGTAAATAATTTTGTGTGAGTTACTATTGTTTTACTATCAGTAACTATTTCCAAACTACACAATCTGTCGATATGCCAGGTAACTAAACAACACATAATGCCGGGTAGACTAGGAAGGATCCAAAAACTTGTTTTTGTTAGGAAGGCAATGCAAATACATTCTGCAGTTCGCGGCACGTGACCCAAATGGAATCGTAACTAACAACGATACGCTGAACATTTACTACAAACATTCAAAGATGATACAGATGGACTAACAATCAAAAAGAGGCAGCTAATTCTACTATAATTCATACGCAGGGGTAAACTTTTATGCCATGGGACAATTCACGCGATTAAGATGAAGAGCAGAAAGGAAATTATATCCTATGTTTGAGCAACACAATTTGAAACATGACGGTTCTGTAGCGTACACCAACTGGTACTTAACGTATATGCAAATAAACCTGAACAAAACAAGAATGAATTCTGTAACACATCCGTTACCAAAGTTTTTCACTACCAACAACGAAACAAGCAAAATGTCGCGTTTTAGACGGATTTTTGCCAAACAAATATTGCATGAAAACAAACAGTTGAATCTTTTCTTTTGTTTAAGATATTTCTTCATTTGTTTTTTTTACACTTACAGCTTCTTACTTTAATATTCTAAACCGACGTCCCCGATAACAGAACAACGGCAGAATGTTGTATTTTTTGTGTGTGACCTCTCCTGTACTACCACCACCATATGCTTTCGATTTTCCTTATTTACTAAAACCGAATTGTTGCTGTACACAGACCGCGTATGGTGGAAACTGTCCACATACAATCACATACATCTATTTTTTTGTCAGTTTCTTGGCATTATTCCCACTCGTTTTTCGTTACTTCTTTGATTAAATGTTCCTATGTTTTGCTTGTTTTCGCTCAAAATGTATATAGAATCGGTTTCTTTAATCTCGTCCTTTCGCTACTAGCCATTTGTTCTTGTGTTCCCTCTGCGTTGCATTGTTTTATATCAATTTGTTTTGATTTACAGTAACGCAACGATTGTTTCACTACAGATATTTGCAATTCCTATGCCTTCTTTAACATGTCTTCAGTGCTAATCTTTTTTTCATTCTGTACAACTTCACTTTTAAAACAAATAAACAAAAAAATGTAAATGAAAACAAAAATATAACACCACCAACTAACTATCAACTTGATCGTACTGTTTATCGTTTCCTCGAAGGGTCAACCGCGATGTGTGCCTACTGCCAGTGCATCGTCGTTCGATCATCATGGACTATTCAGAAGAAAGATGCACCGTGAGTGATGCGCACCAAGCAACACCTTCATCGCGTACCTTTTATACATCTGCCCTAGTTTTATTCGTACAGTGTAAAAAATTCCAAAAAATACATTATTCTTAATGCAGCATTCTATCGTGCTGCGCGTCTGTGTGTGTTTGTGTGTCTGATGTGTGTTTTTTTTATCCGTTTCCGTAAGAAACCGGAGCTCTCCCGACGAGATTTAATGTAGGCTCGCCAGCTACACCATCAACCAGCACCCCGCATTCACAATACCGTCACGTGGGTTTGAGTACCGTTCAAGTTCAAGCTTCAGTTGTGTTTCGGTTGCCTTTTTGATGCAAAGCACCGTTGTGTCGCCGATGAACGGCGATTTGTTATTTTTCCTCGTGCTACGAAATGCGTCAAACGGTTAACAGGAGCAAGGATGATATTTGTGCAGCTTAACGACTGAACGGAGAATGACGTTAGGTTCCAGTCACCGAGAGAGGCTGAATACTGCATTCATCTTTAGACAAAAGCGTACTAAAAATAAACTACTTCCTCGACTCGGCGGTTGCCTGCTTCCTTCCGTGGGCTTCGAATGCGTACGCAGAAAGCTAAAGGACACGGTAGACATGGGGGGTTCGTGTTGGGTGGTGATGGTGACAATTAGAAAGATGATGATGACGATGATGCTAACCACCAATGATTATTACTTTTAGTTGTTGTTAGCGTTATTGGATTTTCCGGACCCGTGCTCCCCCGTTCTCGCCGATGCCACCATTCGACTGCTGAATCGATTCGACAAAACCGTTCGAATTGCCATTGCTGTAGGAATTCGCTGTTTTGGCACCACCATTTAAATATATTCCATTCCCGGTAACCTTTCGCTGGTGCAGTTCGTCATCATCGTTCAGGACGGGCTGTGTATACACATAAAGAAAGAAAATAAGAAAATTGTATATCAGTAAATGTATCTTCGCGCCCACTCTATGCTCAGTTTCATCGTCTTTGTGCAACAGGAAGTGCGTATTCATGCGTTTTGCGCATCATACCAAACAATGATGATAATATTGAATCAGATGAAGAATCAAATCGAAACAATTCGAATTAAAACCATATTTTTCTAACGACCACTCCCCGGATAATGTGAGATTCTAACTAATTCAGAACAATTCCAACTAATTTCATATAAATATTCCCGTGGATTATGTGCTCATTGTGTAAAAACTGATAACTGATCGCTGATAAATCCATTCCGAGTTTAATCAAGATTATCGATAAACAAATTTGACGCAGGCATTTAACATAACAGATTGTAATCAATCACCACCAAAGTGGTTATTAGCTTAACAGTATTAACGAAAGAAAAATTTCTGATCTTACCAGCACTACTGGAGCATAATAAATTATAACTTTGATAATCAAACACTTTAGGTGTCTGGTTGAGTGTCTAGGTTTAGTGCGTCACGAGAACGGATGTTACGTAAATCTGGCCATCGAGCCGTGTCGTTTCTAGGGTTCGAGTTTGCTTATCTTCCCGCCACCAGGTGCGAAAATTTGCAATCCCACCCATCGTTCCACCATTGTGATTCTTTTTGAGAAGTGCTAACACACTAGATGGGTCCGCAATTACAGCATACTTGCTTTTTCTTGACGGAAGTGAATAAATAACGAGCAAAACATCGAATTCAACGCCGCAGGAAAAATCCTCCACTGAGGGAGGTCAAGGGAAAACAAAACTCGCCGGTATATTTCGAGCATCATTAGAAGTGTGTTTGCAACGGTCAAACAAGTCATTTGTTCACCATACACTTTAATGTGTGATTATTACGCGGCAATACTCATTGCTTTCCTGCATGATCCTTCGCGGACAAAAGAGAATCATTTGAGGGATGCAAAAAGTGAGTACAACAGAGCGCGCACTTACCGCAAAGATAAATAATCAAACGCTATTCACACTTGGTTGGCACATTAGGCCGGAATGGGGGGGTTCAAAAAGATTTTGCCCATTCGTTTCTCAATGGAAGTTTGTCAAGAGCACGTGATTTTTTGTTCTTGTCATCAAAACATCTTGTCCTTGATCGATGTACTTTAATGACCTTCCGGTCTGGTGCCGTCTCCATCACAGGTAACAACGGCACCACCAGGAGTGCTAGTTAAGCGCTTTTCTTCTACATCGTTAGACCATACCCTTGCCATCGGCGCCCATCGATTCTGATCGATGGTGAATGTTCTGTTTCTTCTTCAGATAACCTTCAAGAGATTTGTATTATTGCGCACCATCTTTCCGGGGGGAAACTGAGACAAAGTTAAACAAGAACAACGATCCGTCCGCTAAATGCACAAGAAAAGCTGCGCAAGTGCCCCCATGCGCCGTACACGGCCACATAAAAAAAAACCAGTTGAACTTGATTGAATTACCAACAGTCAGTACAAATAATCGCACATAGCAAATAAGCACCAGTCATTGTCGACAATTGATCATCATTTTGACGTCAATTTGTGATAAACTCTTAGCAATTGCTGATCGCCACACGCACCAGAAGATGGCCGGAATGAAAAAAAAAATTGTTTGCGCATTTGCGCGATTACCTGCTAGGGCAGGGGTGTAGCGGCGAAAAAAGCGATACTCCTTGTTTAGCGAAACTGTGACGAAAGTATGACTTTTTTTCTAAAAATGTTTAGGGTTCGTGTCGTTCAGGCACGAGAACCGCGCTACATACCATGCAAGCACCCTGGTTGTTATTGACGACATCGCCGTTGTGCAGCTTTCCGTTGGCATGCGACTTAGCCAACAATGCTTCCGCTTCCCTTTTGGCGCGTCCGACCCGCTTGTTATACGCCTGCTTGTAGAAATCGGAGAACAGGAACAGGAACATGATACCGTGCAGTCCAATCCACACCATGAAACCCTTCGGATAGTCGCATTCAGTGAACAGTAGCTGGAACTGGTGCGTGAAGATGGCGACGAATTGGGCCTGAGAAGTAGAAAGGTAGACAAACAAAATCGGGTGAAAATGATCGCTCATTTCGTACTGACAGATATGGATCCACTCGAAGATATGCTACGTGCCGCAGCAAGAAATCGAGATCCAGTTAGCCTTCGATCATCTTGGACTTGTGGTGGCCAGTGTCGTGGTGCCAGTTCCGCTCAATACCAAAAGTGAATTGCGGAAGTATGCCATACTGAAGGTATACACGCATCACACACCAGCGTCCTTATACGATGCGCCCTTCACTAAGGGCGGCCTATAGCGTTAATGCAGTGCCGAGCGTACACGCATACACAGAAGGATTCATCCACCTCATCGGTTATTGATTGCTATCGCTATCACTTACCATCTGGAATGCGGTGAGATACTTTTTCCACCAGATGTACTTTTGGTATTGTGGTCCGAGCGCAGCTACCATGTAGTAGAAGTACATCACAATGTGTACAAACGAATTCAGCATTGCGAAGAATGTGCTGTGGCCACCTGTTAAGAAAATAAGAATAAAACAGAGCGAAAACATTATGGGACCGTACAATGAATGGTTCGTTTAGAAATGGATGCGATATGAGTCATTGAAGTTACGTTGCAGTTACAAATGTCCATATTCCTGGAAATTATGTGTATAAACAGAAATAATATTTACTGTAGCTACACAGTGTTTGTCTATAAAGAAATAGGCCAAATCTCGTTTTAGATAACTAAACTTCCTAATTCACGATCATCAGGGAAAATCAGTCACAATAATTGATAAACAAGCTTGAAGCAATAGTATGCTGAATTGTCTAAAAAATAAACTCAAGACAATCCTAGCTACTTCTGTTACATTTTATGTTGTTACACAGCAAGCCTTCGACACGGCTATAATTCATTATTTGGCAAGCTATGCACTCTTGCATGATCCACCCGAAGTAAATTGATGTTTGGTATGTATTGTGTATTTGTTTATGAGAGTTCGAAACGAGTTAAAAATTCGAAGACACATCAATTATTTGCAATTCATGGACGAAAAGAGAATGGTTTAAAAAATGAACAAAAGATTTAACAATAATGAAAATGATTCTGCGCTAGAAGTAATAGTTATTTAAGCGCAACAATTACCGACAACATCTCAATGTTGCGTGTGTAGAAACATTTTAGGCACGATTATGCCAAAGATCGCGTGTAGCTGATTGCTAATTTTATGCGAATTAGCAGATTGAGATTTTAAAATAATGAAGACATTACACAGTTATAACAGTTTAAGTGATTGTCGTTAGCACCATTCCACGATCGAATTCCCAATTCTCTATCGCCACGTTCAAAAGATTCTAATTAAAGCTAGATGATGGAATAATTAACCCTTCTCTGCAAGACCATTTTGAATATTAACCAGAGTAGCTTCTGGTTGTTTTCCATCACCAGACAGTCTATGATCGAATTGAACGAATCTAGTACCGTCTAGATGTTTCCCTCGGCAATATCACAGAAGCAAACAAGTGCGTCAGTTACAACATCTTTCATTATCCGCACACGCATCAGGTGCCGAGAGGGTGCGAAACGTATGATCAATTACAACAGTAGTGCCATTTACTTTCAGCTGCTGCTGTTCGACTTTCGATCGATCACGATTTTACTCGCGTAGCTTTTGCGTTCATAAAACGAAATAACCTGCTGTACGACGAGCAAACACCTTCCGATAGTTGCGTAGGACTGAGCTGACAATGAATTCTAATCGTTCTAGGACGTCGGGGACAAACAGAGCAAATATATCAGCCAAACTGGAACAATGTTGTACGTCTAGGGTGTACGAATTCCACTTCGCACTTACACTTTCGCCACTGTTGTTTTGCTATCAGCATTCATGATTAGATGTCGGATTGGCAACTTCCGTCAAAGAGAGTTATGCCCAAACTCACTCACACACAAACACACGCACACAACCTTCCTGTACTTGGAAAATAGTATTGTGACACTGTGACACAAATGTAAACGAAACGTGTCGAGGTACACAAATCAACCAAGTTGTAAAATATCCTACTCGTCGTCGGAACGACACATCATCCCGGAATGTCGATCATTCATAGCAAAGCATTGGTCCGGGCGTCGGACAAACCGGTTTTTGGCACGGCGGAAAACCGGTGCGCCACCGAGCAAGGCCGAAGCGGGCAGACACATAAAGCTTGAGCTTGACGTAAAAATAGTATCTACACAACTTTCCCGTTGTTTCTACGGCAAGCGCCACACTAGATGGCGAAATTGAAGATCCGAATGATCGCCACAGATCCGGACACCGTAATACGTAATGAAAGAGTGTAAATAATAATAACAAGCAATAAAAATAATACCACATCGTGGGATTGATAAATGCGAAACGGACAATCGATCGAATACACAAAAAAACCTTCAATTGTGTTTTTTCGCGTAAGCTGGCGAAAGTTGGGTTGAAACAAAAAAATAAAAAAATAATAAAAAGATCTTCCTTTTTCGAGAAGAGATTTTTTGTCTCTTCATGCATCACCCGGAGCGACAAGGCTTGGGAACTGAAACGACTAAATGGATTGCGCAACCCTTTCCATATTGACCCATTTTTAGCTGGTGGTGAGAGGTTGATGTTTCGGCGCAAATATACCCGAATATACTTACCGGGGGCGAATTTCATACCCATCCACACCGAGAACGGCATGCAGCCGTGGTGGATAACGTGCAGTGTCGAGACGTGCTGAGTCTTTTTCCGTAGGATGAAGAACAGCGTGTCGAAGAACTCGGTGAATTTCGAGACATAGTACCACCAGCACGTTCGGGCCATCTACATAATGGGTAGGTGTAAAAAAATATCGGACGTTAGCCTGTGCGTAATCAGCAGCTAGGTTAGAAAAAGGACAAAATATGCTATCAATACGATTCTTACCCGTAGAGCGAGTGGGTTATCTGAATAGTCAACAGGCTGGCATCTAAAGCTGTAGCGTCCACCCCATCCACTTTGAAGGTACTGTTATGATCGTAACAATTTTGTTGCGGAAAGAAATGAGAGGAATTAATTAAGTTAAATTAAATTAATAATACATGCGCTGCTCATCAGCGTATATCAATTACATAAGCGTGATTGCGATATATACGCTTACGAACAAATGGATTAATCAAGAAACAAGATCACATTAAATAAACAATCTTGGATAACAGTTTCAATTATAGAATTTTTATGGAAAGCACAAGCGTAAATGTTAATGATTTATGTAAATTACGTACCTCGTAGAATATCCATGTACTGAAGATAGTTTGGAAGAGATTATAAATTACTAGAGTATTCCTAAGATCCATTGGTTTTCGCTTTTCCATCAGCTTTGGTGCTAGCGATTTGCTAAAGTACGCATAAAATATGCAAAGGCCTAGAGTGGGAAAGGGCGACGACATCATCGGCCAATCTGCGACCCGAGGATCTGGAAACATGACAAGAAGAAAGAGGAACGATTACTATTAGGAGAAAGTGAAACATTTAACATAACATTGCACGAATCCCTGCCTAATTGTCCGGCCCGCCCACACAGCAAGTCCGTCGCATATATCAAACGACCTCATTAAGGTTGCGACGACGGACGACCCAAATGTTTAGGCATACCTTTATCCGCTGACACCGATCAATAGCGTTTTCACTGCCATAGTTGTCATTGTTGCCGCTAAGGGTGGCGTTTTGAAAATTATGCACCCGAACAACGCAACCGTACAATTGAGGTGTACAGCGGCAGGCAATTGCTGAGGTTAGGTTAAAACTGCACAACACATTACCGCTGGAACGTCAAACGGAATGCATAATCACAGCACCACCAAAACCCACCCCTCCGAGATGGATCGAATGGAATGTTAAAACCGAAAGACTGCCGCCAACAGGCTACCGATCGGTCGGTTGTCGGATGGTGGCTTACTTTCGATCGGTAATTGATTCGGTATGCCCCGAAGCCAATTGATGTGACACGCGGGTCACGCGTCAAACAGATGGACTGACAGTGACACCGCGCGATTGGTGCGGATTACTAAGCATGAGGGAGAAAATTTACCATTTCATTATAGGCTGTAGTAGTGATATTAGTTTCGCTAATTAGTTAACAACGCACTTGCCACGAACCAAGTGTTGTGGAAGTCATTACACCTTTCCGAAGGTGAGCGATCGCTTAATTCTACCCAATGGACTCCTTTGATTTTCCACTCGTCGATAGTTCTATTCCACACTTACCGCTCTGATTGTCCATGAGGTCTCTATACCAGTCATATATGTTGGTTAAAATCTGTGCCATTTTGAGTGAATCTGTAGGAAGAGATGGAAAACATGACAATAAAAGGTTAGATTGATGTTTAGCCATGAAGACGTAGAGTTGTTATCTTTTGGTGCCAGCTGAACGAAGCGCACGCTCACAATCTACAACAATTAAATATGCACACGCACACAACCGAAATCGTTGCATTCCTTCCACTGCCGAGAGGCAAATTAATCTCCATGAACCGATGAAGATCGCAGCTCGATCCACTGGCTCGTGCACAAAAACAAAGAGAAAGAGAGAGATAAAAAGAGCGTATAGCAAGATATGCGACAGACACGCCGCGAGCCCACCGATGATAAGCTAACGAAAGCGAAAATTAGGCCAAGATCGCTGGTTGCTGCCTGCCTGCGATGGTGCCGAATCGAAACCGTGTCTTCGCACCGTGCCGGAGGAAAATAGCATGATTAAAATGATGTTGGATGAGGAAATGCGCGCCTCTAAAGCCCAAAACAAACGCAACACACTGACGGAACGCGAAAGAATGGAAGATTATTTACACTCAATTATTTGTGTGGTGTGGTTTCGATGCATGCTGGTTTACCTAATCGCGGTTTGATATTCATCTATTTGTAGGTCACGCGTCCATCTTGACGCGTTGGTTGATTTCGCGTAGGAAAAGCTATTGCAATTTGTTGGCATTTGCCGGAATGTTAGATTATCACAGGTTTTAAATTCTAATGATTACTCTGCTGAATACTGCGTTTAACCAAGATTTCCGTTTCGTCAATGAGTAAGACAGCATCATCACATCATCACTGTATGTCACGTACAGTACCAACGAAAGTGGTCTATCCTGTCAGCTATTCCCATCGCGAGCGATGATCGAACGCATTGTTTTCCCTTTCCTCTAGCGACGAAGATGGTCGTTTTGTTGTCTGCCACGCAAAATAACAAACATGCGCAACTTGTCGCAATTATGTAATGTAAACGATAGTGAAAACCAAAAACGCACCGTTACCCAGACGTCGACGGTCTGGACAAGGGAACTGGTAGTCTGTGGAATTCCTCGCACTCTCTACATGGCTCAGTAGGGCCTGCAGGGTATGTGTGAAGAAAACAGGAATACCATACGGTAGGTACCCGTCCGCTGGAACCATGATGGTTCGAACACGTATAGCAGAAAGCAAGGATTTTTTTTTTCGGTCGGACTGGCTTTGTGTGGTCGCACCAGGTAACCTTGAAGAAGCGGTTGTCCCATCGGTGGACACTGTAATAATCGGTGTCCCAGGGCCTATCGTTGGTGGTATGCGTGCATCACAAAACCGTATATGTGCTTGCGCGAATGTAATACACTGGACCAAACAGAGACGACACACTAGCCAAGTTCCCTGGGCTTCCCTGAGTAGCGGACTGGTTCGCCTGCACTATCGGTAGTCACCAGACCAGCAGTGTGCACGGAAAAAGGTGAATGGCGAAATGTGTCTGCAATGAACAAAACGGTAAGCTCGACCAACAAGTAAATGCAGGTGTACTGCTATTTCTCGATGTTGCACACAGATTCCTTCGAGACGGTTCGATTTTGCACCGTAACCGGCACACTGCACACTTGCAGCCGCCGCCCGGTCGGTACAATTTGGGAGGCAAGTGTGCTCGTGATTATGCTTTACTATTTTTGCCTCCTTTTCATTACCGGGTCTCTACTTCAGCTGTTGCAGCTTCTCGGGATGGCTTGGGGGGTTAAACACACGTGAAAAGCCAAGTCTCGATAGTGCCGGGGTAAGCGGGCGGTGGTGGCTATTGGGGAGAGATCTCGCACACGACCCAGTCACGAGACGCGCAACCTAATAATCACTGACCAAAGGCGTCTGTGAAGACACACGCCATGCCACAAACACACCGATCCGCAATACAAAACATTATCCCAAGGGTGTGTGAGAGATGGCGCTGCGCTGTAGCTGCGGTGTGTGGGAATTATTTCACTTTCCATTGCGGGCGGCTGCTCAGATCACCCCAGATCGGTCCGTCGAGTTTCCACGCAAGAAGAAAAACCGCTACGCACACATACATCCACCCGTTCACCCATTCGAGATGCTTAAGCAAGCGCGAACCTGCAAAAGGAAAATGAACAACACCGCACGCGAAAGCGTCTCGATCAACACCAGCAAAAGCAGCGCGTGGAGACCAGCCGCCAGTTATGTCATCATCATCGTCATGTACCTTGGGCTCTTGCCGGTGGTAGCCCAGGCGTCATCGAGACTGGTGCAGAAGAAATGACACAAAAAAGAGAGAGAAAAGCGAGAGACACCAGCAAAGTCCATAAAGGTGGGGACCACTAATACAAGCGCGCTTGTTTGGTTGCGGGGTTGTAAAATTCACCAACAGGTGCGTTGTGTCCTCAATCCGAAAGGAAACCACGATCCCAGGATGAGTGAGTTGACTCAAGATTTATACGACCTATCATTCAACCGGACATTTTCCCTTTCATTTGGGCGGAATGTTTCCGATGTTCATTCACCGCTCGCACCCCGATCGATCGTTTGTCTTTCGCAAGATCATTCACTTTTACCGACGCGATAACATTTGTTTGCTTCCTCGCATAAGCATAACAAACACACGTACACATACGGCGCGCGTGAGAGGGGAACAATTCGCTAAGAGCCTCGGTTACACTACCCGCTGTATGCGGCGGTTGGGCAAGAGATTATTTCAAGGAAAATGAAGGTCATCGGATGTAGCATTAATTTCCCGGCGAGGAGCCGAGCGAAACAAGCGTCAAACGTTTGAAGGTTAGCGTACGGGGGTCTCGCAAGCGATCACTTTTCTTGAGGGCTCTTTTGGTATTACACTAACGACAGCTCACCTCGGGTTTGCAAAGTTTGAATGGTAATCAGGGAACGCACACTCCGCACACCTGTAGCCGACGGACGTTGGTTCACTTCTGATGGCCTATCTCTCATCCACAGCTCGCTCGACCGGGCATTGAAATCTTTCGTTGTTCGTTCCGGTCCTTTTCGAAATCGTTCTCGATGGTTTTGCGCTTCGTTCGGTGGGACGGCTTTATCACATAAATTCATGTTCGGAAATATAATACCCGCGCAACCAGCACATTTTGGTTTGCAAACCATGTTTAATGACGATTTATGTATCTGAAAAATGACTTTAGCAGTATTTGATTTTGTTTGTTTTTTTTTTTCAATGTCTGCCAAAATTAACAACGTCGAGTTCAGCGTGTTCAATCGTGTAAAAGAGATGCAAATGTTAATGTGCCACTATTTAAAACACATTTCACATCATTTAATCTAATTTGTGCGATTGTTTATGGGAACATGACCATGCAGTTCCCATGGGTTTTGGTTACTAGACAACACACACTGCCTTTATCACAACGCGTACTCACACCTACTTAATTACAGTCTTACCATCGTCGGATGTACCATGGCGCGTGGCGCTGATGATAGCAGATCATGTTTAATCCAAAACATTTATTACGAGCGCATTTGCTGTAACAAAGCGCAGCCTCGCAGCATTTAGTGAGATTAATCGGTTGGCAACGATTACTATTTGATCGTTTGATAAATCATTGCACAAACACGAAACCGGAACAGCTAATTGAATTAATTTTACGGTCCATAGTGCTTTTTTACCGGGCTCATAAAATTAAGTCGGACAGTAGGTTTGTCATTGAACCGGAAGGACAATGTGTTATTCTGGTTTGCCTTTATACGAACACTTGGCTTAGCCACTTTGGAAATTTTCACTTTTTCTATTGTGATAGCTGCTTGGCAGGAGGTTAAGTTTCTATGATTTGAGTTGATGTGCTTGGATCTATGATAAATATAGCCTCCAAGCGCTATACGTCAAGGCAATATTTGTAAGGCATAGAAAGAAATTAAAGGCGTGCCTAGCAAATAATATTATTCCTTCTCGATCGTCGAGAAGAGAATGCACACGAACGGTTGTGGTGGTGTGTTGCGGTGCCGACTACTGTGGGCTAATATTATTTTTCGTTACGAGATGATGATGGTGAGTACCGTCAAGGTTAGGGATTTGTTGAAAAGAAGGCTTGGTGCCCACACTCTAAGCAGATGAAGCCAAGCTAAGTTCAAACATCTCCACTGAGACCGAGCCGGGTTTGAAGCGCGTATTGCCTATTTGCGCATAATCACTCCCTCATTCTCTCCGGGGTTTGTTTGGTTATCACTTCTGACACGCGGATAAGCATGCGCAGAGTGTAACAAATTGTGCGAAACTTTTCCAGCTTGTGGTGCATAACGCCACGTGTATGTGATTTTGCTAATAAAATATGTAAACCCTGCCATGAACACCTGGTAGGAAAGATATTTCATTGCAAACACACACACACACTCACAAAAGCTCGATTGTGTTACATCTTTTACATCAAGGATGATAGAACATTCCTGGAACCTGAAGTTTATGGTGATCATCAGGGTTTATCGGAGCTATTCACATCCCCCCCCAGGGCCATTAAAACAAATGTTCTGGGTCGACGATCGGTACGCAAACCTGATAAGTTTAACCTAAAAAAGAACAAAATAAAACCAGTTTCTTATTCAATGTTTCTTACAAAGCTGAAGAAGCACACCGGCTATGTTGGGAATCAACATCCTAAAATTGGCAGTCATCAAAACGCTTCAAGAGCCGCTTTGGCTTATGGAAGAATCTTGCCTCACGAGATAGTTTGTAGAAATGCAAATGAACATAACTGGCGAAGGGTGTAAGAAAAAAAAACGCTGTTATAGCCAATACAGCGTCGGGTCGATCGAGTTGTGGTTCATCAATATTCAGCACTGGGAAACGCAGGGGTGACATCTTTTTTTATTTTTACTTTTTGTGTCTTCGCTCTTGGTGAACTTTCAAACGTGATACTCTATTACTGATATTCCGGTTTCAAAGCCAACGGGTACAAGCCCTAGTGTTTAACCTTACAAACAAACAAGGGCATTGTTTCACCGCTGTCTCGAATGTTGTGGACTAATTTGAAAGAGCGGATGGGTTGGAATTAATTAATTCAATTGTTAAAAATGTTTAATAATAAAACAACCAGCAGCGATAAGAACAAAATTAGTGTGAATCAATTTAATCCAATTAATCTTTGTAAGAAGCATTCATATGAATGTTCAGTCAAGAATCACACAAATCATGCGTCGAACTTCAAAATATTGGCGAATCCGAATAACTTTATGAACCCTCAAAAAGATTCATATATTCTCAATAAAATAATGTTTCTGGCTTTTGGAATGAGTATTTATGTACCGATGAAAGAACCCATGTACTGCAAGCATTCCATTACGCATACTAATTGAATAGAATTGTAATGTTCGTTTAAAAAGCATTTCAGTTATAAAAACTTTTCTTCTTCCTTACCAGCACAAAAACCTCAAGAGGTCTAGGCCTGCCTTTTCTAGTCTTTCTCGACTTTATTTTACAGTAGCTGGGTAGTCAGTCCTGTCGGGGGATTGGTACGGATGAAGTTTTGGACCGGTCCTGTCGTGTGACGACCCGTGCCGTTTCCAATAATAATTCTAGTATAAGATTAACATTGATTTATGAATTTATGAGAATAGATTCATTTTTACGAGTGTTTTAACATCAGTGTGAAGAATTACAAATCTTTGAGCAGTGATTAATCTTCTGAATAGAGCTACAGCCATTCATTCTGTCCAAAGAATCATTCAGCGATACCCAACACGGAACAAAATGGATGCCTGTTGTATCGTACCGCGATGATCGGTCCCTACGTTGTGAGATTTCTTTTTGTTTAGTTAATGCTTGAATCAGATTTCGGTTTGCGAGGCGTATGGCTACGTTTATTCTGACGGCTAAGATAAGACTGGCATTCCAGTGCAAAGTGCCACACAAACACTGCCGCTAAATATATCCTCTTCACGCATTCAATTAAACAATACCAAACACTTGTTATAAACAACAACGCTCGTCTGGTGATGTCTATATTACCTCAGGATGAAACTATTGTTGCATCGTGTAAGGCGAACCATTGCTAACCTTCAAACGGCAATGATCGTGGCTTTGCAACTATCATCTAGAAAGTACCGCTTAGCCACCAATAAAACAAAACAAAGAAAAAAAACAATGAACAAAGCGCAAATAAACGCTGCCAAAATGGTTGATTGGAATCGTAAGCCCACAGACGAACTCTGGAGTGTTGAAAACGGTACGCGCTTGATGATCGTGATGTCACTTTGGCAAACGTCAAAGCAACACGGTTGAGAAGAAAAACGGATACCCTCTATCGTCCATAGTGAAATTGGAATGAAGCGTGACTAACGAGGATTTAAGTGACGACAACGTACACGCATGTATGGCAAAAATGGTAATGGCGATCCCCGGTAGAAAATGGTGGGAACCATTTGCTTACAGAAAAAAAACCAATCGAGAAGAAAGCACTTCATTTCACCAACGAATTCACAGTCAAGCCGCTATATTTTGCGTTTCGCAGCAACATTTTCCGCCATGGTGTATCCTCCAGTGCTCACCTTTGATCAGCAAGGGTATTGCTTCATCGGTTGCGCATAAAACGCGCCAGCATCCGTAAATGCGGAAAACGATTGCAATTAACTCTTGTCCTCTTGTCCTCCCCGTCTAGCAACCGTCTCACATTGCAAGGTGGCACAGTAAGAACCTGCAATCTGAGCAAACCTTCTCGAGAGCCTTCTAGAGGATTTGGCAAAAAAGTAATGGAGTAGGTTCGAGAAACGTTTACACGGTGTACCGCTGCATGCAATGCAGTATGATGTAAGATAATGTTCGAGATCCGATTAGGTGCTCATGGGCGTGCACGTCGATCTCCCCCGAACCAAGATAATCCATTACGCGGCGCCCAGCAAAGAAAGTGCAATGTTATTCATGAAAATTACGCGTATCCATCTCTTTCTCGCCCTTGTGCACCCACCAGTCTGTGTGAGCAATATTAAAAATTCATCCATTGCTAATTGTCTCAAACCGGTGCATGAAGAAGCAGGGTGATGATGATGAAGGTCTCAGGTCAGACAGTTCGAAATGGGAATGGCTATCGAAAGCCAAAAAATTCTCCACTAGATATTGTGCTTGTGCAGACGGCACACACCGAGCGACGTCGATCGAGACTTTACGGGGTTAACACTAATTAGATGGTTGTATCGACTCGAGGGCGACTGGCCGCAACGGACAGTGATCATTAGGGCGCTGGGCGCCGACACAATTCTTTGGCGATATCTGGATTGTGGAATCACCCGCACGCGTACGGTAGGTCCAAAGGTTGAGGGGATAAATTCTGTGTGCGATTTATTCAATTCAACCAGACTCGTTGAAGCATTAACGAGGTGTTCAAATTGGAAATATATACAATAACATTCATCGGTTTCTTCTGTTCTAGCCTCATTGAATGCTTTACATTCGTTTGTATACATATTGTGGCACTGGAAAAAGTTCTATAAAACGGTTGAAAGTTACTTACTGGTTAAACCTTCGGTCAAATCTACAATGGAGAGTTACTACTTATGACTTTCTGCTAAATTCGCTGTTCTTTGTGCCGTATTGTCTCGGTGTTGGGGGGGTGGAAAAGGCCACGACAGCAACAAGAGCGCTCACTCACACATTAGGCCAGCAATTTCCGAACCCGATTGGCGTTTTATGCGCTACCTAGTCATGCATAATTTTAACCTGGCTCGGTTTCCAAACAAACCCGGTTCACCTCTGTGCACCACTTCTGGCCGTAATGACAAAATTAGCGCAGTACCCTCGGT
Source organism: Anopheles marshallii (assembly GCF_943734725.1). NCBI lineage: Eukaryota > Metazoa > Arthropoda > Insecta > Diptera > Culicidae > Anopheles > Anopheles marshallii. The sequence continues at coordinate 50,187,654 of NC_071326.1, read as the reverse complement.
GCAGTGGGTTGGTCGCACGGGCTTTCCAGTTTTCCACACGTCATGGACATTTAAAAAGAGAAGGAAGTTCGTCGCGTTCTTTGGGGTTTTCTTTCGAAAATGCTTACGACGAGACCGTCGGATGCGTGAAAGGCGTAGAAACGGTAGGAACCTTGCAAAACACACTCACACACTTCCTGGTTTTCGTTTGACTGCCGTTTGTTTGCCGTGTGTGAGTCGCTTCGTTTCATGTGCATACAGTTTTGAGGAGACTTGCCTGCGTGTGATTTTGTCCACAGACCGCACACGAAAACACCCGCCACAGTCGTCTGTTTAAAAGGCAGCGGGTAACTGCCACCTCTTTCCGGGGGGTGATGGTGTTGGACACTCCTCACTTGCCTTTCCTGCCCTTACCACCCCTATGGTGGTTCAATCTGCCGTGCCAGTGTCACGGCACGCAATTCCATGCTCGCCCGATAATTTGTCGTCGCCCCGTCCGGCCATACATGGGATATTATTTTTGCACGTATTTTCTCTTTCTGCCATCATAAGAGAGGCTCGCCGTGGACTCGTAAAATGACGTCAGTTCCTCGCGCTTCTTCAACCACACTCTTCAACGTAAGGCGCAATAGGAGTGGACCTTCTCCTCCGTCGGTCTGCTCTTTGGGGCAGGAGTGGAAGTGCGCGTTGTTGATATTTCCTCATTGAGAAATGATTTCTCGAACGTTCGTTCGCACGGTGCAACCTTGTACACGAGACCAAGTGGAGGATTCCGAACCGGACGGCAATAGCAACACAGCAACATAGCTTCCCTCTCGATCCACACACGCTATACGCCGGTGTTGTTTCGGAAATGGTCTCCATTCATACGGGTGCTGTGTAGAGCCATACAAAAAAAAAAAACATCTTCACGTAAGGTCTGCTTATGCGCGCTGCCGATCAGCCGGCCGAACTAATCGGGGTCATCATTGCTCTATCAAGCGTCGATTGACAAATCTTTCGCTAGGCAGTGAAGATTCCTTTTCTGCGGCACGTAGCTCTGACGAATATGTGCCCAGTGGATATTTCCGAATTGACCTTTCGGGGTTCTTGGATGGCCCTTGGTGAGAGGTTGCCTCCTTGTGGAATGTGTCTTACTGTGGATGATGGGCTGAAGGCTAGTAGGTTTGTTCGTGATCGAATTAATGCAAAGCATGTGGGATTTGCTTCTTGTCTATTTAATTATAATATCAGATGATTCCGCAGCTGCAAAGCGTGGCGGTAAGATTTACAGATATTATAGAGCTTTTTTATCGGCGGCCCTATGGCATGATGATAGCGGCACCGGTCTTCACACGGACGGACCGGACCTAAATCCCCCGTACGCAAGACTGACTATCCAGCTACGGGTAAATAAAGTCTCAGAAGGCCAGAAATGGCAGGCTAGACTTCTTGAAGTTGTTGTGACGATAAAGAAAATAGAGCTTTTTAATCTTACGTTATTATGACAGGAGTGATAAGATCCAATAAGCAAAAAAAGTATGATTGCAAACGGTCGCTATCACATTATCACTCGGTAGATAAATTAGATATATCAGTAGCGTTTAAAGTACTTCGGTTTACAGTAATGCAACCCGTCCATCGATAAACCCCTTGATAGATCGATTATTCATACACAGCTGTTACCGGATTTATTTAATATCCAGCCAGTCAGATAATGTGAGTAACGTTTCTTACTTCAGTCTCCATCCCCATATGTACGAAGCGCACGTTTTGATACGCGATAACAGTGACGTGCGCCTAGGATCAAAGTCTACCCTGTGCGAAGTATTTCATACCGTAGACGTTGATTCATCGTAGCTGCATCTTTGGAAGAGCCAAACAGCCTTGACCAGACACTCCGAAAGCGGGTGTATGAAGAAACAACGATTGGGATCTTTGCAGTTCCCGTTTACATTCGGCTGTCTACTTGCACCCACCACACCGGGTGGATGAGGCCCAATAATTGTGCAACAAGTTTCTTATCGCGCTCTGATGCGGCTTAGTGGTAGTTGTGCCAGCTGACAATGCGTTTTTCCGCGGGAAAAGTCAGTCATACGAGAAGTGAATCATATGACTATTTTTTTCGTTTGTATTGCTTAAGCACTTCTCTTTCCAATCCAACACACAATTGTAGCATTTACGTACTCATCTTATCAGTATGCTGAAAGGGGTTATTCATAATTCGATTACTCACTACGATTTATCAACAGAAAATAAAAAGTAAAGGGGCCGGGCGGGAGTTAAATGGCCACACGCACACATAGTAGTGCACCGTGTTTCTTACGGTTGTCGCCCAACTTTGGGTATTCCCTCGTTTTTTTTCCTGCTTTAGCAGTGGCCAATCACAAAACGCGCTGCACGGGGTGTTTTATGGAGTAGACAGTTTTGGAAATCGATACAAGTCGATTTCCCACTGCGTTTGTGGGACATAGTACGTGTACGCACACAAATACACTCCCAGCAAACGGTGATAATGTTCACCTGTTCCACCGGTCTCTTCTAGCCACAGTTTTCTCGTAACGAGGCATTCGCCACTGCAGTACCGAGCATGACCCCACCATATCATCATTAGTGTGTGAAACAGTAAGTTTACCTTCACTTCCGTCTCTCCGCGCTGCACACGCACCCACGGGATTGGGATTTACGTTCGGTCGGGGATGGGCATGTGATGAGTATTTTGGCGGCTACTATCGATAAGCCTCTATACTATCTTCCTGCCATCAATTCGGAGCAATAAAAAAAATATATATATATGAAGCTGATACACCTATAATATGCGTTCCGCATCGTGTATGACGGTCGTGAATGCCTGGTCCGTAGGAAGCATGGAATAAATTCATGAACTGCTGAAACTGTACTTGGCGTTTGGTTACGTTGCTTTCCATTACGCGGTACGTGATGCGAAGAACAGCGTCTTCCCGTCTTCACACATCGCTAGGCCGGACGAGTGCAGGACGAAAATGTCCTTGCTTTTGCTCGAAAGGTGAGTGATGACGGAGGAGCACGGGAGTGGGCCAGTGCCAGATTGTTTGTTCGATTGTTTTCGACGGCCCGTCAACTGCATCCTGTGACATCCGAGAAAGAGGAATCGGGTAAGGTGACGGAGCTTTCGTTCTTTTCAGGTGTCCTGAGCTTGAGCACCAAGCACACAGTTGTTGTCGTCTGCAGCAATACAAACAGAACAGGTGAAGAAAGTATGCTTCCCGTACCGCTTAACTATGACAGTAGGCCATATGATGATGGGCAATGCTATCTAGATTTCATCGCCCTTCTTACTCTAACAACCCATGGCGAGTGGCGCGTCATAACAGCTGAATTTGACGCGCTTGGCATGCTCCTTTTGCTGCTGTGTCAAAATAGATGATGTCACAACTCCGGAAGATATTTGTCCTATTTGTCTTTGCTGTTATCTTGCGCTAGATATTCAGTTCCTCGCAATTCAACTCTAGAAGTCAAAAGCTTGGAATAGAACCGGACAAATTCCGGGTTTTCCTTTTTGGGTGTTCCCCAAACGGCAAACAGCCGGCACAACGAACGAACGGTTTACATCCAACATCCCGCTACGCCGCGTATTATTCGCGCACTAGGTTGCCATACACTGTTCTACAAAACTTACTTGTTGTTCGCAACATCATGCACCGGTTTGCTGGTGGTAGAGTATAAAAACAGAACAATTTCCCGAATACGATGAAGACAATTTGGCCGCGGTACACGGGTACTGGGAATGCTAGCGCCAATCCGAGTACTGAACTCGCACGCTGTAAACTGCGGCACCATACACACCCATTCGCAGCAAGATAAAAACGCCGAAAGTGCGTTCTGTCTCCATCTCACTTGTACGGTCCAGCTACGATTGTGCGAGCGGTGCGACAACAAACTGTTTTCTTAACCCGAGGAAAAACTACTTCCACTGGCTAAAATTAGCTTGCAGGAAACAAAACCATTGGCATTAGACGGCGAAGAAACAATCGGGGCTACTGCACACCACCATCGGTGGGTCCACGCGTACAACACTAACGTTAAACTTTCTTTCCCAAAACGGGAAAGTACAACATCGCGCCACATGGCAGACGCTGGATATGCGGAGCGCTAATTGCATCAGGTTGCTACGTTTCGCAATCGACAGAACATTGCAAGAACTATACAAAACAAGACGGAATGATCATGATGCACCACGGAAGGTCGCTACGGATTGGAAGATAGGCGGGACAGCGGCTTGAACCGTTCAAAACTTATGGGCGGAAAACACTGCTGGTGTTGTTGATCTTTACGATGCCTGTCATGAAAGAACCATTATTTTTCCAACGGCTACAAACACATCCGAAGAGCTGCAAATGGGTGGCCAATCAATCGATCACATCTTGCAGAAACCGCGATAATAATCGACGATTAATCACACCATCCCAATACAACATATACGGTGGGACTCACTCGATAGGAAAAATCACACAAGTCACGCACGCACGAAACACACCGCAGCTGTTCGGTGAAGGAGCGAAACCAGGGAAAGCTAAAGTAACGACAGCCCTACCAACCGGCAAGATGTCCATCAAAATGTGTTCAATTGCAGTGAACAGAAACTCACTATTTTACGCTGAGCTGCGGCAAATCAATCCGTCGGCAGGAGCGCGAGTAAAACACGTCCGAACTTTTCAAGCGCTACTAATACAGTACGGTTTGAGCCTGAGATACGCTGTATGCCGTTGCCCGTGTGCTCGCCAACCGTTGCCGAACGGCTTGATCAACTGTCAGTTTTATGCCGATGCTGACAGGACTGCCGGTGGCACTATGAGCCATGCACATCGAGTAATTTTGTTTGTTCAATCGTTTTCCATGCATTATACGATCATTCACCATTTTACGATCAAGAGAATACGATACGGCATTTAGGAATTAAATATGAAGAAATTGCCGTTTTTTTTTAAATTACCGCAGAATTTTCCAGTTTACAAATCTCAATACTTCCAACCTTTGGAACAGGTAAATTTTATCATATTCTATATCCACCAAGTAAATTGCATGGCATGTAAATCTTTATCAAGCGAAGATTGGCAGAAATTTAGGTGTACAAAAAAGATTTTCTGCTTTTCAATGAGCTCGTTTTGTCAAAAATAGTGTTTCAATATGGCTTCCATGCACATCGATTTTTTCGGTCAACTACAGGGGTGCTCAACTCGTGGTTCGAATCATCACATTTTCCTTTCATTATACTGTTTGTTTGATTTCAATTCAGTGTTCATGCTGGGTTTTGAATGTAGAAGCAGCAATAATAGAATAAAATATTTATTTTGCTGTATGTTAATTCTTCTGATCAGATATGATTTTATATTGTTTACACTGTCGCCACCGATTTTAGAACGATCAACATGTGAATTTTTTATTTTACCAAAAAAAAAAAAAATTAGAAACGAAATTTGTATTAAACCGAACGATAATGAGATGGATGAACATGGGTTATATGAATTTAAAATTTGAAATTTTATTGCTACGCGACACGTGTACCGTTACGCATGGCGGTTATTTTAGATACATTTCGATAAAACTGGTAAGTACATATGTGCGTATCCCATACATGACGGGATAAAAATTAATGGAGAAGAACTGTTTCATTCAGTCAACAGAACAGTTAATCAGGCTCAACATGAGCTTGTAATTTTATAATGGTATCAATCATTTACGCATTTTGTATGTTATTGCAAGAATATCAATAAGAATGTTTATTACTTTTAAAATATTGTCAACAAAGTCTTAACATTTAATTTTAATATCACATGCATTGTCCTGCAACCTTTAAAAAACACCGTAACTACATCCCTGTTCGTTTGTCAGTAAGTACACCAATATCCTTTAACAAAGTTAGTACTTAAATACGAGAGTGTAAGTATTTCTAGGTACTGCCGTTTCGCTCAAACGAGTTCGTATCCGAATATTTCTTCTAGACTATAGTCAAAATTTTTAAAATCATCCTCATAGAGTAAATATAACCGCCTTAAGGTCTCCGAAGGAATGTCGTCAAAATAATGCATTAGTCGTTCTCGTGTGCTAGAAGATTTGTACACCATCGGAAAGCTTAAACCACCTGCACCGGCAAGATGCAGTGCTAGAGAGGAATCGTCCGTCAACGTTTCATATTTGCCTATGACATTGTAGTGAACCAAACATGGATGGCAAAGGTGCGAAATGGGTTCCCAGTGTTCATTAAAGGACATGTTGCCACTTTTGCTCAGTTCCGGTGTTAACAAGTACTGTACGAATTCGTTAAACGTGACATCGTCGGCAAAGGTGAGCGATTCGTTCGTAGCATGTAACCGAAACGATTTGACAATTGTTCTTCCAATGCGTGCCTGTAGAAAGAAAGCCAATGTTATATTATGAATTGTTTACGGTCTACTCTTAGACATTGTTCGATGCCCTCACCTGGAAGTATTTGGCACTTTTAGAGTTTCCCTCCAGCTTGTTGCGAAAGGCTGACAACAGTCTTTCGAACGGGTGACGAACCAAGACAAATCGATGGTAATCTGACAGCACAGCAATTTTTTCCTCGTCGCTCAACGATTGGAACGTCTCAAACATGCCGGACGAATGTGCCAGATCAGCTGGAATTTGTAATGGATCCGTGCCGTTCCATTTGTTTATCAATATCATCATTACACGTTTCCAGTTGGTGCAAGCTACCTGAAAAACGATTAAAAGATCAAATTTTGTCCAGATTCAACAGAATCTACCTTTAAGAAATTGGTACCTTTGGAACGTAGCAATACAGAAACTTATGTTCACGATCGATTAGCAGATGGTCCGTGGGAATTTGTCTCAGTTTTTCCAACCGTTCCATAATATCATCCGTAACATTGTAATGACACGCTTTTTGAAGAACATCTTGCCGGTATAAATTGTGCGCTTGTGTTAGTTCGTACTCGTACTCTTTGTACCCGGAAGTTAAGATAGAATTGCTCGCTTCTTCCGTGGGCCAATCACTAGCTTCCAGGTGCGGTATGAGCAAAAAGAAAAACATTAACGTTTTGCACGTGACACACATTTTGAATATCACTACAATGTTGCATTAATATGAAAGACGTTAAATTTTCACTCGAGTAAAAAGAAATGTAGTTCCTTTGGTCATCGGTGCACAGTTTGGATCGTTGTTGCGGATGTATGCTTTCACGTAGGGCACCTGCGTTCGGCAGGTAGTTCGCACATTCCTGTTCAGGTGGTTTGTTTACATTTCAATGTCATAAACAACACGTCATTTTCCAGCTATATTTTTATCAGCGGATAACAGAAAGAAAATGTAGATTGTATTGCTCTAGTTCCATTTGTTACAGTTGGCTGAGATCAATCATGAAAATAACGTGTACTTATATTAAATTACCCATTTCTTTATGATACACCACGATCATGTCTGCTACAAACTGGAAAAAAATTCCAAACGATACTTTGAACGAGAGGCTGGACAATAATTGTTTTCGATCGGCATGTTGAAATATATGACAGATATGACAATAGTTATTTTTTGTTGTAATGCACTATTGTCGAAGCATGCAAATTTTTAACCAAAATTAACTTTATTTTTATACAATTTGTACGTTTTTCACATTTGAACACCAATAATGAAATTTTTGACCGGATTATATTGGTAAATGGTGAAAATTTTGATGATAATACTAACGTGTTAAATACTGCGAGCGATGTGCCAAAAATCTTTCGACATTTTCTCCAACATTTCTTAAATAATATATGTTACCTGTATTACAGGATAATGTCCGATTCGGCTGTTAGAATGGTGTATCAGTGCATGTTGCTGCTCTACTAATGATACAAACTGAAGATACATGCACGTGGGCCAAATTAATATGTTTTATTGAAGCGATTTACAATTATCGGTAAATGGTATTTGTGTAATATTCGTTCAAATGCTCATAGAAGCACTCTTACAGACTAAGTCGTGAAAACACTCAAAAACAAGCGGAGCTTTCAACTGAATCCGGGAAGGTGGAAAACATTAAACGGAGGATATACTTTTGCACTATCTGCTTGGTTCATCCCCTGTGCTGACATCTGAAAATAAGCGCAACAAGCCGTAGCAGATAATGAATAAATCCATCGAGTCAAGTTTTGCTTTCGCCGGGAGTACTTACTTTTGCCATCACAAGCAACGATTTTGACTTTGTCCACCCGTGCAAACTCGTGTACCTCCCGAAATTCGACATCGTTCAACATCAGCGTCCAGACGTTGTCGCAGAAGCGGTAGGTGTTGAGTTTGGCAGCTTTGAAAGTGACACGGGATTTTACCCGATTCGAAAGTGCCGCGTTAATAGATTTATCAAACTGCACTAAAACCCGCCCGGCCAGCTGTGGTGTGATTTGTCCATACTAGAAAGAATCCGTGTAACAAGACGCGCTTCGTCAGACGGCGTTATTGTGTACCATATGGTGTATGATTCGTTGGCATTACAATCGTACCTGTATCAGTTCGTCCAGGCTCTCTTGCAGAGTATTGCCGAGTGTAGTGTTCCGGTACAGCTGGTAAGACATATTTACTTTCTAGACAAATGTTTTCACTAATTGCAACGTTAAAATTACGGTATCGTTCTTGGCTGCTGCGGGTTTGTGGTTTTGCAAAATGAAGCAGCTTCGTAGAGTGATAAAAACCCAAAACACTAAAGATGACAGTTGCGGACAGGGTTCGTCACACATTGACAGCGGACAATTTGGAGCGTCACGGTGCTGCATGGGCATTACGCTTCAAACGAGCCGTTATGATATCTGTTTCCCCGAACAAAATATATTTTTTTTTATTTTGTGTTTTCACTCTTTCAGAACGAATTTGGTTTTTTATAAAGCGAAAGAAAGACAAAAAGATTAGTTTGAAATTATATGACAAAAATAATATAATGTAGAAAGGGTAGTGTGGCAGAACAGAACATATACATTTCAAAAGAGGCGGAAATTGTAATGTTTTTGTACACTGAATGGGATTGATTTTTTTTTATTTGAAATAGTACAGAGTCAAACACAGTCAGAGTCAAATAAGAAAAACCAGTACGATTAAAACAAATCTTTTTCACGAATAAAAAAGAAAGAAAAAAACATATGCTGTTATTTATTGTAATGCTTGCATAGCGGTTTGTATTGCTGATTTACTGCAGAGCAAAACAAACATACAATCAACAAAGGAGATGAATCGGCATCTTGGTAAGATCTAGATAATAATCCTTTTCTTAGATTGATAAACAAAGCTTAGAATCTCAATCACAGAATAGATCATTTAACAATGTGTTTTTTGTTCTATTTGTGTGCTCCATTTGCCGGTCACAATTCATAAACACCACGAGCGTCCACCATCCACCATTAGTCCTATTCCATTATCTGCTAACCGTATGCCACCGTCCAAGTTTCGGATGGTAATCGGATACTTTCCATTGCTTTCTGATCACGCACCGCCTAAACTAAGCGATGCCACGGCGGCAATGGTAATGATTGTTTGCCATCACCGTTTGTGCATTGCTGGGTATCGAAAGTGCTACCAGTCCATTAGTGGGAAGAAGTTCATTTTCAAACTCCCGCCTACCGAATACCATTGCCTCTAGGGTGAAAAGGTATGTGAACAATGCCGCATCTCTGCCGAGCGAAATAAGTTCGTCACCGTTGAAGGTACGCGGTGTTTTGGGGGTGTTTGGGAGTGATTAAAAATAAACGGAAATATTTCGGAAATCGTGAATCCGCGGTTGTCCATTATGGAAGCGCGGTGTCCAGGAATCGACCAGGTACCAGCGGTACGGGGTGGGTGCAAACAGATCCAAAGTCACTCCGACGTTTCGCTTCTTTATGAATGCTTTTTCGTTTACCTTTGTTCCTATTCAATCCCGGGCGCACGGGGCATGTTTATTTTGGACCATAAATGTCAACTTGCCCCGCGGCCGGAAAACAAGCAACGAGGGACGGGATGTTGACACCCAAAAAAATAAAATAAAGCACGAAAAAACCTTCTCACAAAGGAGCTGGGTTGGGCAGGACATCTCAGGCAACGGGTACCGATCACACGGTTCGATGAAATTAATGACGTTGACAGAAGGCAACGAATCATTGAGAGTCGCGGCTAAAGATTTCCTTCCCAAAAAATACCTTCCCCAAACAATGCAACCGCCAGTACGACAGAGATATTGTTACCGCAGCCGCTGGCTTCCGATGGAGGCTTTTCCGAAGCGAGACACGCCGAAGAGTAAATGGAAAATTCGCTTTTTCCCACCGTGTCTGCTGTCGGTCGTTATTTTCGTTTTAATTGAAATGAATGTTGTCCGGGGTCGTCATGCCGCACCGGATCGAGCCTGATCGAGGGTGGAATAGGCTGCTGGAGTAATTTTAAGATTTTTCCACCTCAGCTAACCCGTGTGACTATGGCTGGGGGCTGTTTTTCTGTTCCGTTTGCCAAAAAGAGGCACTAGATTGATGGTGACATCGTGACAGAACGTTGTCCGGATGGATTGGATGGCTAAGATTTGCTTTCAATTATTCATCAATCGTGTGCACCGCCGAGTCACGTTATCAATCCGTCGGGGGATCGCATTTCCCCCTAGTCCGCTCCAGCACAAGTTATGGGCGTGTGTGTGTGTGCGTGTGCGAGTGTAGAACAAATAAAACTTAGCCCTGCGGAAAACTGCCACCGTGCACGCAGTTACCAAGGCGGCGTGCCTCCAGCTGGACCAATAAAGATGAATAAAAATAAACATAAATAGCAAAAGGGAAACGTCGCGTCCGTGGAGAAGTGTGGAAACAAAGGGAATCGTAAAAATCATAGCATAGAGGGAAAAACACAACAGCTAATCAAGCGAAGAACTGAGCATTATTACGAACAGCTACAAGCTAACAGTGCATCTAATATCGCGGCAGCAACAAGAAGTGTTTACGGCAAGGCAGAGCAACTAGTAATTAATCTTCAATTGGTGTGCAGAGATTCGAAGATCCGTGTGCCGCCTTGTTCCAGTTTGAATGACAATTCCGTAGCCATCCGAACACGAAATGATGAACAGGATATAGATTCATTAAAATTAAACATTCGATGAAGGACGATTTAAATTAAGCGCCCGAATGCATGCAATGAAATGTTGGTTTGGCTACCATTTGCAATATTTTCTGCACCGCTCTCAATGTCACCGAGGTTTAGCATCGCATGGTTCACCACCTTCTTCAATGGGTTGTGGAAGTCATCTCGATTGGTTTACAGTCCCAGGGAAAACATCGCAGGGTCGTTGCTTTCGCCGTCGCCCTCGTCGATGTTGGGATGTGTGGATGCAGCTGGTCGAGATGTTGTTTGTTTTATGAAATACGTATTACCAGCCGGGAAGAGCGGAACCATCAGCTACTGCGCTCGTAAAAGTGCAGGCACAGGATGGAACCATATTAAGAGGCGCTTACGATTCGTTTATGCGTTGTTTTCGGCGCACGATCGTGTACGGTGGAAGATGTATAGGGCCGCTACTATTTCGGTGTAATAAGCAAAATGTGTTATTAAATTGTTAGCTGTTCAAGAACTTTAGTAAGTTTTTTTTAAAGTAGTTATTAATTAATAGTACCCCGTGTATGTTTATAACATATAGGAAAATAAAAATGAATATTTGATAAGAAATTCAGAATAATATTATTTTATTTCGGGCATTACAACTTTGGCGGTTTTGTCAGTAGCAGTAACATTATTTCATATCCGAATTGGGTTTAGTGCTGGTCATGGGATTGTTTTTTGGTGGAATCGTATAACATTGAAGTTTTTAGCGATATTTTTAGAAACTACTAATAGAAATAATTTGAATGTGTCAAAACGTTAGAAAAATTGTATAGTTATTAAACATTACATCTGCTACTAAAAATATCGCTACACCACTTACAAATCTACACAATAAAACGAAACGACCCCAAAACAGAACAATCATCAGTATGGATATAAAAAAATAGAAAACATGGGCTCAGCCGGCAGCAAATGTTTCCTAGCCAACGGAAAATCTATCTTGCGGTCACATTCTTCCATAACCCACCCCTAGAGAGCTCGCCCCGCTCGAACGGTACTTAAAATAAACAGCAATCATTTCGGTCTGTTATTATTGGGTGTCGGGTTTGTGTTGCCTGCGTGCCATCGGTCTAGTTTGGGATTTGTTTTTCTTAATTACAAACTACTTAAGCGCTATCGATTGTTTTGCTTCTCGATTTTGACAGCGATACCGCGGTCGTCACCATCCGTGCGCACGGCAGGACTGGATCGCACAGAGCCGTAAATCGAACACCCCGACCCGATCGTAGCAATCCGTCTTATTAATTGTGTGCGCCAATTAGGGCGGGTGGAAAGGTGGCTTAGTTTTGGGAGGAGGGGGACGGATATCGCTTGCCGCATTTTGCTGGTCAGCCCGGCCGTGTTGAAGGAATGATAAATTTAGTTTCAAGCCGTGGCTTGTTGGGTCGCTTCCTTCCAAGATGAAATAAATCATTTCTTTAATTTTTGTTTGTCATTTGTCACCGCAGCAGATTTTCGTGCATCCGTGCTCGAGGAAGATAGATAGAGAACCAAGGCCACGGATTCCACGTTTGTCTTCTGTCGTCTGACTCGCCCCGTTGCGTCTCACCCTGCAGCTGATGGCTTTTTGATGCGGTGAGGAAAAACTATCTGAATTAACTGCAGCTCGACAAGACCCACTGGAGCGACGGCAAAGTGCGGGCGTGAGGGTGACGGTGCCGGGACTGAATGAAATGAATTATGGTTCCGTAGGTCGTTAAACGGAGAACCGCGCTCGTAGGGACAGCGGGCTGGCTGACTGGTACGATACGATGGGCCATTCGGAAAAACAGGTGTTACGCGTAACAAGGTTAGTGTGGGCAATCGAATGGATAGGATGGGAATGGTGATAGGAAAAGCGCCGGAAAAGCCAATGCAGCCAATGTGCCGGTCGGTCGATGGCCGTGTTGCCCTTACGGATGCGGCGGAATGATGTGTAACGATTTGCTTTTAATGTGTTTGATGTTTGACTTTGTTTTTATGATGGCATTTATCTCACTGCAAAGCTTACCGGTTAAGCTGGCTGCGGTTGTTTGCTGCACTGTACAAAGTTTTTTTTATTCGCGCTTACCTCCGGTTGCATTGTTGTGCTTTAGAATCGATTTCACGATTGATTTTATATTTAAAATGAGTTAGTCAAATTCATTCAAGCTTGATGTTGATTAAATTGGAGCTTATCAACCGAACAACATAAAAAAATCTACTTTTAACTCGCGACCGGGTTATCAATTTGTAAAAAAGCTTTTTAAGAGTAGAGGTGGGAAATGCATTGAAATCAATGGTGTTTTCATGTCAATGTAGTTTATTGACCTTGTTTCTAAATAACTACGTAAGTTGATAGTAGTTATAAAAATTAAAAAAAAAAAACCATTCCAAGTATACAATTAATTAGGATCATTCGAATCAGGATCAAAGGGTAATCAAGTTTGCTCACTGCTGCTCTAGCTAAAAACCTTCACTAACACATGAGAAAACTGGGCATACTTTTTTTCAAAATAAAGATATTCAAATTCGAAATATATTGCTACCACTACCATTACTACATTTTAAAATTAGTGGTTTGTGAGTAATACAAATTTAATAATAAAAAAATAATTAAATTAATAATAAATAAAATTAATAAAATAATTTTTAAATAGAAAACCATTAAAATATTATTACATATTGAATTCAATTTCACTTCGTACGCTTTTCATGTTAGTTTGGTTTAAAGTGATGAATTGTATTGAAATATAATGGGTGGTCATTTATCATTGAATACATTGTTTAAATTGGTTTTATTTATTTGATTTGATTTTATTATTTTTATTTGAACTTATAGAGGTTTTCAACTGTTTTATTCTCTTGTTTTTGTTGTGACGGCGCTTGATAACTAAATGTTTGTGTTTTTTTTATTTCTGCCTTTTACTTTTTTCTCTCATTTTCCTCTTTTTAAGTTAATTATCATTTATATGACAAATCGCTAATGTTATATGAATATTTTTTGTATTATTTATATATTTCATATATTATTTACATTCGTACTTTCCCTATCCTTGTTTATAACTTTTATTTTGTTTTATATTTCGTTTTGTGTCAATAGTTTTACATATTTTGGTGTTGTTTTCTTATATTTTTATGTCATTTATAGAAAATATTTTCCTCCCGTTCCTTCACGCGTTCTCATTGCTCACACGCTTTACGTTCACGGTGTAGGTCCGTTTTCTTAATACTCCAGGACTTTTCCGTATCTGCAAAGATCTACAGTGCCTTAACAACTTCTGCATATTAGTAACACATACGATATAATCAGTTCTATAAAGAGTGTAAATAGTTGTCTTCAAACTATCAGCTTTTGAACTGTGTAATATATTTTCCGAATGTATTGTTACCTGGAAGGTTATTTGTTTACACAAAACAATCAAAACAATCTGCATTTGACGCGAAACATTCATTGAACAGAGCAGTTACGTTGAGCCCCGTAGAATTCGCCCGTGTACCATGTTTTGAATTTGTTTTGCTTTCTGTACCAGGGGGCAAAGCGTCGAAGTTGACACGAAAAAGATTGTCTCATTTGTGGATACAACAGCAGGATTGTTGAGCCTATAGAGGGGGTGTGAAGGAAGGAGGAACAATGTTTAGTCCCCCAAGAAACAATGTTTAGCCCGCAACCAACAGTTTCACTGCGTTTTACACCGGCTGATTCCACATATTGAGCGGCTCTTGTAAGATATTAAGGTTGATTTTCTGAGACAAATTGTCTTGATCAGTTGTCAAAAACGGAAAATTCGTATTATGACTTCTGTTTGTGTAGTCAATTTGAGAAATGAGCTTTAACGAAAGGCAAGCTTTGTCAAGCATTGGTATTCTCCAACGCAAACGAAGGCCCGTATTTGTGCAACTGTTTTCTGTCAGCTAATTGTAACGGAAAAATCTCCTAACTCGCTTATTGTTAAGTGACTTTATTGTGCATTTCCAACCAAAATGTACATATTTCAGTATGAATCTGAAGTAAATAATGAAGAGTTTTTGTTCGACTCTAGATGTGTATTTATAGAAACACAGATATGAGTTTGGTAGTTGCTAGTGAGAGCTGTTGCAGTTGGTTCTGCTGCAACAGACGGTACTGTAGTTGTTGCTACTGTTGCCAGTGTTGCAAATCCAATATGGATACTGTGGCTGCTGTGGATGGCAATAGTAAGATAACCTGACGCATTACCAAGCGTATCCGTTATACGAACAACAGCAACAGCAGTTGATTCGAGCCGGCACCGTCAGGTAACTTTTTCAAACGCCAATAGCAGCAAAATCCATTCAATAATTACCCGTTCTATACGGTGGATTTTCTATTTTTCCTTGAGAATGTTTGAGTTATGTTTAGCTAGACAAACCTTTGCTGTAATGTAATAATCAGAAATTCCTTTCTAAACCATGTAAAAATAAAATAAATTGAATGGCACTCCCCTACTCTCACGGTGGTGCAACCAAAGGTGAATCTTCCAATAAGCGGACTGAACGGCAGCGAGGGGCCCGGTTTGAAATTGCAAGATTTGTTTCCAGAAAGCATTAGATTTTAATTTTGTGTTTCGTAAAGTTACTGCACATATTAACAGTGCACAAAAATATTGACATGTTTGTAGGAAATATTGTAGCGAGAGACCAAGAGTCGATAAACCCCAGCCCACCCGTTGTATAAGGGCCGAAATATTTTGCGGGCCTTTCAAACACACAAGATCTTTTCATATATATTACTTGTGAATCATAATCCTAATTTCATAAAGATATATTAGTTCATACACCAGCCACAAAGATACAGTATGGATATCTTATTAGTATGGTTTTAATAAAGTCTTATTTCACTTACTTTTTATACTTGCTTTTGACGAATAATCCATATGAAAGTTCGCAACACGCATAGGGCATTGCTATATAACCGAATTATTTTTTCTCCTAACTTATACCCCCAGCAGCTTCGCGTAAAGTTGGTTGGTGCTGGTTAGTACAATAAAATTGTTAAGCCGCCTACATCTAACCCTTAGATACTAAAACTAGCAGTAGGAAAAAGTTTTGATTGGTGATGATTTTTGAAGGATTTTTATTTATAAATATGTGTAAACTTACAGTTTCTTTAGGCGTTGAACCACAATAGGCGTGAATCAATAAAGATGCATATAAAATATCTTGACAACTATTACGAACCATTCTTAGCATTAAAACCTGACTATAATGTTAGTTCAAATATATTTGATAATGTCCATCGTTGGGGTGGCCCTGTGACACATTTGGTAGCGACACCGGTTTTCACTCGAAAGTATCGGTTCAAAATCCCATCCGGACAAATCCCCCGTGCAGAGGATTGACTACCCAGATACTGTTAAATAAAATCAAAGACAGCCAGAAATGGCAGGCCTAGACATTGTGAGGATGAATAAGAATAAAGTTGAATAAGAAAAAGAAATTGAATAAGAAGAAAACCTAGAATATAAAATTAAAATGGTAAGTAAACCAGATATCCAGCATCGTTTATTTGGCGCGTATGGCATCTAAGCAGCCGCATGGAAGAGCGGTAAAAAAGTGCAGTGAAAAGTGTATGTGAATGCGGTAATCAATTTTAATTGTGTTCTTACGATAAATGAAACAAAATCCTAATTGATGTCCTAGAAAATGTGCATCAAATAATATAAAACATGTTGCACAGCGTGTTTCTATTCACACCGACAACAGCTGTGGTGGAAGTGCGCCATTGTGCGAGATTCCATCGCCGATGTCGCACGGCCCCTTCCTCCCTCCTTTCACACCCCCTCGATGGGCCGGACAATCTTGCTGTCCGGCCGATAATCCGGCCCAAAAACGGACCATTTTTCGCTTCGTGTCCACTTCGTACCGGCTCCCGGGGCGACACGACCACATCCGAATGCGTCACTCGCGGATTCGTGGCCGATCACACCCGAGCGCCGTCACTCACGGATTCGTGGCGGGCTGGACGGGAACTCAGAGCAGGCGGCTGCGTTCAGTCTAGGGTTTTGCGTCAAGCAAACAACTGCATGCGTTGCGGTGCGTTATCTGCAGGCTCTTATCAAACGGTAATCCCGGGATACCCAGGAATCTTCTACCACGGATCGGTTCCGGTTCCGGGTGGTTCTGTGAGGTTTACGGATTTGAGCATAATTGGTGAATCGTGTTAGACGCTGCTTGGATCGACGGTTTGCTAATCCGGAGTAAAACGTGTCACCGGAAACGTGGCACGTGTGGCAAAGACACCGTAATTCATACGGTGAAGTGTGCTCAACCGGTTTAGTGAAATGACAGTTTGATTTTTGGCGCCAAGTGGTGCGTTTACTACTTTTTTATCGCCATTGTGTCCACCCGCAACGGAAACATTTTCGGTTGTGACGGTGCGTGTGCAGATAACGAGTGATGTGACCGAAAAATGACCAAATCCAGACGTCTACCCTAATTGGAAGATTAATGTCAACAGGAAGGTCCCGAAAGTATGTCTGTGTGGTGCGTGTGGTCGAAACCAAACCGTTAAAATAGGATCGTCTTTACGGTGCTGCCTCCGGTACGAAAGCGTCATCCTGTGTTCGGCCCAGGACGCCGTAGTGGCACAGCAAAGCAGGTGGATTTTCAATAAATAATCCTTAATTATTCAGCACAATTTACTCAATGAAATGGTTAGCGGTGAATGGATCCATTTAAATTTTATAATAATGTAGATTTATGGAAACCCGTGTCTGGAACAGTGCGTATTCGGATCGGATTTTTCATCGGGCTCTCGCAGGCTGCCCAGCTGCATTCGATGCGGTATGCGTTTTCCGGCATCAAAAGAGAGTGCAAAATTGGTGTGAAAACCGTTGCGCCAGGCGGTGCGCGTGTGCGTTAAAGGGCAGATAGTAAATTAAAAAACGGATACAAATCCATTTGTGAAAAGGAAGGCATACGGCCACACGGCAGAAAAGTGTGAAAAAAGTTGTGCAGTGATATTTAAATCACACCCCAGTGCACCGATGCATCGCGAATAAAAAAGAAAAAAGTTGCCGTAAAGAATAAAGCACAGGAAGGATACAAATGTGCACCGTGCCAAATGTGCTATAAAATGAGCCAGACGAATGAAATCATCGGCTAGTCATTAAAAGGGGCAATTTGTCGTGGAGGTGGCGGCCGTGTGCCTGTATGTGCGTGCGTATCCATTTGTGTATGTGCATTTCGGTGCTAGTGTGTTTGTGCAATCCGTTAAGCGAACCGAGTCATCAACAACATTCTACAACGCAAGTTGCGCAAACGGAAGTGTGCGGGACTCCGACTCGAATCTGTTCTCTCGCGGGAACGGATGCAGAATAGGAAGGAACGTTCACCGGTGGCCATTTACAGGTACGGTAGCGCCGGTAAGCACGGCACTGAGAATTGTGCAAATGATGAATAATGAAAAATTGATTGATAATTATCGGGAGCATTCATTGGCTGTTGCCGGTGCAGACAGTGGGCGTACTGCAGCGTTAGTACGTGAGCATGATTTTAACTTTGGCCGAATGGTAATGCTATTCTCAGGATGTTGCGGTCAAATAAATCGTAATTAGCACCTTTTGTTGGGCATCTTGTATTGGGTTATCAGGTAGGGGATCATATTTTTGAGAGTCGGATAGTAGGCAACATTTTATCGCTCACAATATGACATTTTCATAGAAAAGGTTGTATAATATAGCTATTAGAACACATTAGTACGCATTATCAAACAATTTTTCTCATCTACAGTAATCAGACTGAACTGAGGAGTGTAATAAAACGTGGATATCATATACCGTGTACCTTCGAAACTATTGTTAGGCTAGTAGGAGCTACTGGGCGGCTCCATGTTGGTTTAGTGGTGGTGGCGACCGCTCAACTGTAAGCGACTCGGATCATTCAGCTTAGAGTAGATGAAGTGCCGGATAGTTAAAAACTATAGACCATAGCATTGTTTTCTTGCAGTTTGGAGGTTGAAGTTCTTTGGTGATGATTCCAACAGTAGAACAGCAGGAAGATTCTTTCCTGGTCAAGGTTTAGTGGTGCTTAGTCCAGAATAGAATTTTAATTGGGTTAAATATTGAACAAATTATATTCCAAAAGTAACAAAAATTAATTGAAATTATATTTTACAATTAGGAATGAATCGCAACAGTTGGCTGGCATATTATTTTCATTTTGCTTTTTGCCTTTGAAAGGTCGAGATAAAAAAATCACTTTCCATCGGAATTTTTAGCCGTCTCTTGATTTTACTCGTATTGTGTGAAAACATATTCTTGGGGTTGTCTATTTGATTACAATTTATCTCATTTATAGGTTTTTACCAACCTAATTAATTAGATTGTTGACAAACACTTGTTCGACTCGTTTTTACTCGTACTTCACACACTACAAATCACTACATAAACCACCAAAATTGACCCATAAAACGTTACTGGCACTAGAGGCATAAAAAAAGAGAGATAAAACAGCGTAGTATTGGTTATTTGAAATTTCATACGTCGTGATGTAATTGTATGTGTTGTGCACACTTGACTTAACATTCTAGTATGCTCAAATTTCGAATATAAGTTTATATTTTGATTTATTTGTCTTATATCTAATAAGGATCACATCGGCTTCTATTACCTGTCCGGAGTACATTACCACGTAGCTCTTATTTACAACCAAATGCCCAAAACAAACATGTACATCATAAATTGTGCTTTTAACTGACTGACGTTTGCTGTACCATTTGGTAGTTGGCTTTATGAAGTTTGATTTCCGCGCCAAAAAGGGATTGGTTTGGTGTGTACCCGTTTCTCGTATCGTATGTGACACACTTTTTCCGACCCGGGAACGGTATCCTACCTGTTACTGCTCGCACAGCAAACTTGCTCCAATGCCACAGCGTACATAAATACATACAAATAAAGATGATGTGTATAAACATGTTTTTTTAACGAGCTGTACCTAAATCATAGAGCATGTATCATAACCGGGATGGTAGCAGCAGGGTCGCTCTGTTTACATGTTTATTACCGTTGTATCGCAACTGTAATAGCGGGATAAAAGGTAACTTTCATCCTTTCAGTCCTTTGCCAAGTTTTAACGGTCGTGAAAAAACACTCCGTATCATCGAACTTCCTGCTGTAGCTGTTTGCAGGACGTTATGAAACAATGTCGCCAGTGCATGAGCGTTTTTTTGCGGACATGATCACTAAAGAGGAGTTAAACGTAGCATCCTATGTAGTGCTTTGTAGCTTCATCTGTTCATATTTTTAGACGATGTTTCTTGCAGGAAGTTGGCTGCGCGAAATGGATTTTTTAAAGTGATGTTCGAAAACCGGGCCTCTAAAATGCAATAAATCTCTAATAAAGATTGTTGCCGCCAGGCAGCCGCGGATCGCGCGGATCGAGTTCTTCCGGTACGAGAAGCTAATACAGGACAAACGCTGTGCCGTTCCGTTGCGATAACCATCAGTCTGACGGTATTACATTTTTTGCTCGCTCCATGCTTCGGAAACCCTGCGCACAAAGCGATTTATTGTGCGAAAATGACCATCGGGATCATGTTCGTTTTATATGCGATTGTTTCTTGCATGGCGCATCCATTGACGGATAGAAAGGTTTTTTTTTTCTTTTAGATTACTTTTCCAATTTGTTTGGACAATCGTCCCAGCAGGATCAGTTGACGGTTCTATTTTGGGCAATTCCGGGTAAAGCGATGACGTATTTCTTAGCAAAGAAAAAAATAAGCGTTGCCTGTAAGCATGCTAATATCCTTTTTGATATTCGATGCAGCAAACTGTGGGTGGGATTGTATTGACGAACTTACATCGCAAACTCACATATCACATCGTGCACACTCGACATTATTGTGCGATGTCGATATGAATGCTAATTCTTCTCTCATGTCTGCTGGTGGTCCAATCCCTGCACCGGCGACATTTTCCTGGTCAACCACAGTAACCATCGTACATGCATGCGCTTTCGACTTTTTAATATAAAAATTCCATCGCAAAATGTTTCTTCATGTTTGCTACCCTTTTCACATACCGCGGGTTAGTGAAGATTTGCTCGAAAGAGTACGACGAAACCACGCATACTGGCTGTGCTATGTGCGGAGCTGTAAGAACAGCAAAGCGAATAAAAAAAGGGATATCGAATGAAGCGTGATGCACGTACCAGCGGAAGTGCATCGGGAACCCGATGGGTGACGGATCACCGAGTGGCGGGTCGTTGAAAATTGGTCCCTGCAGGTGGAATTTCATTTGAACACGTTAAATAGCGTGCTTTCCCGGGAACGAGATTATTAACGGGTTTGTGTTGTTCGATGCAATGTGTAACATTAAACCGTGGAACATTTTTTTATTGCACTTTGTTATGCATTGTAGTATGATTGGGTATGCGTACGAACTCAATCACTTTTATAATTACGTTCCCCATTGTTATAGCAACAAGAAGGAGGTCAATAGTAGCAATTTACACTTTTTTAATATGAAAAGTCACTAAGAGAGATAATTAAATGTAAAGTTATTGATGTGCGTTTATTTGCAGCTGTTTGTTTATTAAAACAGGTAATTGAGCTCCAGGTAGCTTGCTGTTAATATGAAACGCAGATGATAAATTTTTGAACGTACATCACAGATATGGTTTATGAAGAATTTTCTTTAATATTACTAGAAACATAGTTATTTTTTATTGAACTAAAAAAAAATAGTACGTTTTTACGATTCGATTCGAGTATTTGATATTGATATTTGGCATAAAAATGGCCAATACCATTTTACGTTTAGAATGGACTCCATATTTTTGATCTCAGAGAGAAACTATTCTTCACTTTCTCACTGATAGTGCAATTGTATCAAACGCTTTGTTGCATAGTTTGATATAGTTTCCAATTATAGTTATACTTGTATAATTTTAGTATTTTTGCTAAAGAGCTCTTAGTGGGTTATTTTGAAATATTGTTAGTATTTATTTGTTAAAAAAGAACAAGATCAAGCTTCCCTTTGCAAATAAATTGCTCTACTCTTGGTTACTGGAGTCACATAAAACAATACGCTTCATTTTCTTCATCTAGAGCGTACTGGAGCTTTTCCCACTAACGTGAGCCCTATATTTGCCGAACTGAAATGCATCATTAGCGCCTGCAAAACCCTGATTGCCGGATAATATGAACGTTCGAGGTTCGATTAAAAGATAAATCTTCTCAATCGCTCCCACTTGATGCAAACGTAGCGCGATGGCAAACAAAAAATAACAAAACCAATGAAATTTATGACCTCCGGCTGCAAAGAGGGCCCAACAAACAAGGGACGGTTTTTGTGGCAGTTTGGAGCACAAAGGACAACATTCAAGCAACGTTGCGCTTTCCGATCTTTCATCAGCCTCAGTACCAGTTCGCGGTACAGTGGATGTCTTGAACTATCTACGTTCGCCTTCATCCTCAGACGCGATGCCTTGCTGTAGATGGCCTCACTGTTACGGTCCATTTGTTCCGACGCTGACTTTACTGCTGCTGTTGGCGTACAGCATCACTATCTAATTCCCCAGAGCATGATTATTATTGCGAGAAACCCTTTTCAGGGCACCGGAACGTCAAGATGCGACAACGGCGCAGAGAACTTACCGAACTAAAAAAAAAAAGAAGTGGGAAGAAATAAGTGAAAACAAAACGAAAGCAAAAGCAGCAACACATTTATGCTAAAATATACACAAAAAACACACACCAGCACACCGGGATGGGGAATTCTCGACGGAAGAAAGACATCAGACGGTTCTTCCGTACGATCGCACCGAGGAAAGCGCAACATAGCACAGTTCTGATTATTTATGAAATATGTGTGCGGTTTGCATCCACCCGTAACGGTACGGTTGCTTTCTGCGAACCAAAAGAAAACCCGTTCGAAAGAGGACGAAAATGAAGTGCAAGGCCATCGAAATGAAGGATCGTATCGGTGGTGTTTGGATGCGGGCACACTGGCGGCAAACACGGCCGAGTGCCGACAGAAGAGGGTTCATTCATAATTTACTGCACCGTACAAGTGAACGGTGCGGTACGGTCGGGATGGTGAGTAAATTCAATTAAACGCCAAAAAGGTGAGCCACACACACGAGTCGTCCGAATACCGACGGGGGCCACCGGGCTGCTCGTGGTAAGATTGCTTGTCGCACCGAGTATCCGTGCATGGCGGCATGCCCATCTATTAATAGTAGGCGGATTATATCTAATGGATCGTTTGGGGAGGTGATTGTCAGCAAGTGTCCCTTCGGGGTAGAGGACAGAACCAGCCTTTAGCGTTATGCAAACGAGCTTAAAAAAGGCAACACACAAACACTGGCGGCACTGGCACGAAATGAGGGTTCAATCAATTTGGAATCGCTTAAAACTCGAAACTCCCCGAAGGACGATGTAGCTTCCTTGGGGAGGAACAGCGATTCAGGATATTTCAATTGTGAAGTCATCCTTTCCACCGTGCGCTTGAATCGCTCGGACGTGTGTCCCCTTTCATCAAAAGGAAATCCCAAAGGTGTGACACAAAGTGGTTTGGCACACGTTCTGGGAAAAAAACCTTAGCTAGGTTGATGGAGCGGAAGAACGTGATGGATGCATAGCATTGGTAACATTTCTAAGGCAGAGAATATGTGCTATAAAAGGCGTACATGTTCGCTGGAATGTAGTCGTAGAAGGGCGCTATGAATGAAACAAAAAATAAAGAAAGGAAAGGAAGCATTCCGATATGCTGGATGCTGCACGGCAAAACTATCCCATCCTGGGAAACCAACCCGAAGGACAGTCTATTTATGTAGCCATTTATATTCGAACTGTCCGGTACACGATTTATATTTTATTCATCGATGGACATTGAAAATTCCACCCAGGACCGTTACCGGTAACGAACTTCATCTCCTGGCACGGCGGTGTCTGTCTTTTCTTTCCAATGTGTCCCATTCTCCGGTCCCCGGCATGGTGGCCCACTTCATTGGAGATGTGCCTTTTTTTATTTGCTGTTCTGCATCATCTGCAGCTGTCCTGTTCCTCTTTGCCTTCTGGGACATTTTTCACTGATTTTTCTACGCTGTAAAATTAGCTTTCTCGTCTATTCCACGTTTCATCGACAGCGGTCGATGTCGGGTTGGCTTCGGCAGTGTGGCTAGTGGAATATTTATCAAACACTTTTCTCGCTTTTTGCTGGTTGTTTTTAGCCTGAGTGTGATTTTTCTCACGATGCATCTTCACGGTGGTTCTCCGAGTACCGCACCATCCACTGGTGCCGGCTGTGCCATTGGCATTCGACGATGATATTTTGCTGCGGTTCGTTGAAGCTACTGTGAAATGCATACATCAGTAGAGGAAGTCCAATGCACGTGTCGAATGCATATTGAAAATCTGTATCGATTTGTATTACCGCTCTGGGGAACAACGATGTACCATGTTTCGCTAAACGACTGCACGGAATGCTTGTGTTGCAGTGTCTGATGTGCTCTCAATGAAATCGATGGAAGATTTTCTTATTGTCGCTTGCTTTTTTTCCGGTACTCAATAATGCTGACAATTTTGTGAGGAAGTGAAAATAATGCAGGTAACTGAGAGAGGGTGGTTAGAATGTCAGGTGCAATTTAGGGAGATACAGCTGAGTTATAGTAGCCAGTTTCATTGACGAATGCATTAGATGGATGTGTACTGGAAACATGTTCACAGATGGAAAATGGCTTTGGTAGTATATGGATCACAGGAATTCGGAGTGAAATTACTATGAATAATTTGATAATTTCAGTATTGAAAAATCGAGACCAAAAAAAAAGAAGAGACTAATTTAAAAAAAAAAAAAAACACACACATTTTCTAATTTACCAGCGCTTTGAAAATGACGAAGAGTATAAAACAAACTTAAAAGTTTAAAGATTACAGTTTGAACTTGTGTAGGAATTACATTCCGGAAAACAATATTTTATTAGATTCAAAGATAAACTATCGGCCGAGTACACAAGGGTCACCTTATACCTTTCACTGTTTGGGGAAGGAAATGTCTTCAAACGTATGTGAATTGTATCTTAGATTAAGTTACCCTTGGTTATAAGCCAAATACGATCTGGTCGTTCTTCTGGAATAAAAAAAATGTAAACTAAGTTACGTTTTATTTATTTTTCACTCCCACCTCTATTAATCGGGGTGCGAGAAACATTATTTCGTTTGAATATGAACTGTGTAAAAATTAGCACTAATTAAAGATTGTTCATCCTCGTGGTGCATTGAAAGTACATCCACGCTGTGTTTTTGGCTATTAAAAGTATTATTAAGATTTTTTATGTTTTACCTTCCACGGCACAGAGCTTTGTTGTTCGGTCATGTTGAAGTCAATGAATCGAGTCTCATTTTTACAGCAGCCTTGGTTGCAATGACTTGGTTGCATGGTAAAAATATGTATTAAATTGTCAATAGTTTGCAATCCTCAGATTTAATTACATTAATTAAACATTAGAAAATAATGTTCGAAGGAACAAAAATTGAATGTTCTGTTCTATCTTCTGAAGCTGCTTGTCTACATCATACCTCTGTACAAAAATATATCATGAATAAAGAAAACTGTTTCATTGATTCCAAATATTTCTAATCATACAATTCAATTACCTTTTGAAAGAGTTATATTTTATATGATTCGTATTATGAAATAGTTATGAGGAAATCAATTACAGTAGAATTATATAAGTTTTTAAGTTTATGTGAAAAGAATGAAGCATACCAGTCAAAACGGTTGGACAGGTAGTGTTAATTCCAGAGAGCTTTGCCGACGAGTACGGTCCGGTAGTTAGGAGCCCAGCGATGGAAAAGTTTCAGACAGGATCGAGTTCTGCAAGGAAAACAAACAAAACATTAATGAATCGTTAACAAAATTATCATGCCGCAACGAGACTGGATTACAGATGCTTTGGTATACTCGGGATTTTTTTGTTCTGCTGGTTGAAAATGTGTACAGATTGAAATTATAAAAAATGATCTGCTGTGGTGGTACGAAACAGATCAACGGCATGGAAACCCCTTTATGTTCGGCAATACGTATAAAACACGTTTTTTCATTCATCCGCTGTCAGCAACACACCTTCATCGCTTTCATGTACGAACGTCAACACCAGCCGCATTTGCTGTATGCGATATGTGAACACAAAATCATAGATGGAGAGTCAACAAGAAAAATCTGGTATCGTTTCAGTCTAAACTCATCGATTCCAGCCACCAAATTTGGACGGAGTAAAAACAGCTCCGGGATAGATTAATTTCAGCAAAAAGATAAAAAGAGGCACGAATCGAAGGTCACATTTCGACTGTGTTGCAAATAAGCTATAAACACGTTGGCGAACAGATATGACGAACGGATGAGGTTGTTGATTTGCTGGTACAAAAGCTATTTGTTCTTAATTTGTCTTTTTGCGAGTTCACAAGCAGTGCAGATGAGCAAGGGAGTGCTTAGGGTGATGGTTCGTGTTACAAATTAACAGCAGCAATAATCAGCAATTAGTTATATAATTTCACTGAAGTTGGCTCCAAGCGAAGGAAACAGTTGCCATTAATGTCACAGGAACATTCATACACAACGTTTTTATGAAGGTTTAAAGGAATACAAATTGCGAAAAATGCTATAAATTTGTGATTAAATTAAAAAACGTTATTGATATTATGATACTATTCACATCAAAAAGATTATTCCATCGTAGTTGAAACCTAAACTCTAATATAGTCTCAATTTTGAGCATGTGATAATTAATATGCGAAAACATTAATGTATGTGATCGTATAATTGTTTTATTGAAAATAAGCCTTTTTAGATGTAAATTTGAACAAGAATAATTTTATGTAGGCAATTTAATTTTGCTCTCAAGGGACATTAAAGTGGGTGATGTTTTTTTTCGCCAGCGAATAAATTATAATAATCGTATTAAAATAATGTATACAAGGGTATTACCAGGTTTTGGTGATGCAAGCAATGAAACACGGAGAATACGGGAAGGCACCAAAGGACGCTTTCAAACCGGCATAGCATACATCCAGCGTGAGTAAGGGAGGTATTCAAATGCACCAGGCATACGGCAAGGGCATACATAAAATACCCCACTCAACAAACCGGTAAACCGATACCAAACACTACAAATGGTTTCAATTAAAAGTGGTAACATAAACAAACATCACAAAATTGATCAACCACCCTTCGGACATGGCGCTGCCCGCGTTCTCGGTAGCACGACGTTTGGTAAGGTTATTTGCATG
This sequence comes from Anopheles marshallii, assembly GCF_943734725.1. Lineage (NCBI taxonomy): Eukaryota > Metazoa > Arthropoda > Insecta > Diptera > Culicidae > Anopheles > Anopheles marshallii. The sequence continues at coordinate 50,160,385 of NC_071326.1, read as the reverse complement.
AAAAGCACAAATGATACATCCCGGCTCTCGTATTGGTTGGCCACGAAAAATGCACCGTGTGTACGGGCACGTGTGTGTGCATTTACTATCGCAGTAGGCTCTTTCTACGTATGTGAACGATGTACCATTGGCTGCCATGTTGCAGTTCGGTAAAACAGCCGGTTTAAAAAAAGGTTAAATTAAAACTAAAATTAAAAAGTAAAAACCACTGAAAAAGGTTAAGAAGGGAAAGGGTGGGAAGGGTTGTAGGGAGAGTGAAGGGGAATGTGGGTGAAGTATTTGCGGATCATTTATGGGCGATATTTGATAGCATTAAGGCTCATAATTTAATACCAGCGCAATGTGAACGGTTCTAATAGCGAGTGGTCGAGAGTGGATTTAGAATGAGCATCATCAACGCAAATTTTCACCGATGCGGGGCTGTTAGTTTATTTAAAGCATTTGATTTTAATTATTGTGTTATGATGGTATTAAATTTTTAATCCTCACTGGTTTTGACGCTTAGCTCAATGTTCATATGCCACATATAAAGGTTCGTACGTGTGTGCGTTTCGGGGAAAAAACGAACATTACAATCGTGCTTTTAATTGCATCATTACATTACGGTGCGTCCTAACATTTTTCTGTGGCCAAATGCATATAAGAACTAAGGTAAAAATACGCCGAATTATGCATGATGGCCAATTATATTTTGTGTTCGCTCCTGAACATTGTTCCTGAAAAATGAATATCGATGGCGAGAAAAATGTGTTCAACATGTCTAGAAGTACTAGAAGTACTTTTCCAGCATTTTACAATTAACACTATCGAACAGGACTGTTAAATGAAATGTGTTGGTTTATTGAGCATTGTCATCGGTATTGTTTTTTTTTAATGAACTCGATGGAAGTTTTCTGTCATAAAATCGGTATTTTCTGAAAGCGTTACTTCTACACTTTAACATGAAGAAAAGCCTGAATAATGCAAATAGTTTACTCTAGGGATCTTGTGGGACAAAATATTTATGCGCAGAACTGCATCCAACTGATTATAACATCAATACCGCTATTTACTTTGAAACCGGACCGGAGTCGTCTTTAGTAGAGGCGTTTGACTCAAACGACAGAGCCGTGACAAAATCTCATCCAAACCGTTTTTCTATCGCTAGTACTGACTTCGTCACGTTACGTCGCGAAGTTTGAAACGGGCATTGAAGGAAAAATCGCCTAAACATATGGTCTTAGACACAAATCAATTTTCTATTCACGACAATCCTCGGTCCCATATTGTTGCTCCAGTCTGCAAACTTGCTTGTAAATATACGTTACTTACTTTTTTAATTGTAACGACAAGTTTATTCAATTTCGCACAAAACTTGTTTCGAAGTATGAATAACGCTTTTATAGGAAGATTTCGCTATTGGAGCGCTAAGTTGCTTTAAATAGAAGTTCAACAATTTTTCTCCATACACCCTACAATTTTTGGTAGAAATTGGTCACTTAGTTATACACCCAATGTTGTTAGTCGGAAATATTTAAAATGAGAAAAAATGACTGTTATGTTGTTGAAATTATGAATGAGAATATTTACCGTCTAGATTGTTATTAGCGGATCAGTGTCGTCAATGGCGGATCTAACGGTGGGCAGATTACGCGGCCGCGCTAAAGCTGCGTATTAGAAAAAAAGTGTATGAATGATGCCAGAAAAACGACGCTTTAACCTTCTCCGTATGCTAGAGGGGCCTCCGAAGTGTACCACAATGGGCCTCTGGAGAAATTGGTACGCTACCCTTTCGTTCAATCTGTTTCAAGTGTGACAGTTGTGCCTCCCCCGAACTCAATTTTTTAAGTCTGGTGCCCCAACTATCATTCCGCCCAGGGGCTCTAAGGGAAATGATCCATTTAGCATTTACATTCTTTAAAAGTTTGGAACAAAGCTAAAATTGAAAAGCTTAGGGAAACATTTTTGATCGCTAAATGAACGGCCATTGGTATGGCATGGAATCAACAATCAACCTAATAATTTATAAATTATGTTACTAAATTGCTCAACAATAGACAAATTGTTTGTTATAGGCATATGAAATAATTCTACTTGCTGCATCGTATTCCGAACCCTTATGAACCCTTGGTCAACTGATTTAAAACAATTTGACCAAAACTTCCCAAAAAGGGTGTGGTGGCCAAACCGCTGGAAGGATGGAAAGTTTGCTTCACAATAGGATTATTCGTACTTTACCTTCGTCTCGGTGACCTTTTTTCGTTGGGAGAACGACGTGTTTTTCTTTCTTTTTTTTCAATAATGATCACCCCTAAAGGATATTGGAGAGCCGAGGCAAGAGAATTTTTTCTTCCTCCATAACATTACGCTTCCACCTCTAACCTGCACCACTCTCAATCAGTTACGTTGTGAAATAAATTTTAATTAATGTTAGAAAAACTTTATAATCCGCAGGGCAAGGGCCGTTCTGTAGGGGCCAGCCGGAGTTGGATGTGTATGTGAGCAGTATCCAACTTTATGCATTTCCAATGAAATCGCCCTCTCGCATAGGGCATGGGCACATTTGTTTTAGCTATTCGAAACAGAATCGAAACGTCAGAAGTCGATGATGGGTGCACATGAAATTAAAATAGAACAAACGGCACAGACCTGTTTGACCTGTACCGATGATTGACTGCTGGAAGGGAGCGAAATGAAACCACATCGTTTCAGCCAGATTAGGCGCTATGCTAATGAGAACGTCATGTATTACGGTCTGCGATGAATTGTGAAAATTAATATGATCTGTGGCGCTGACGCATCCGCTCCTGCAGGAATGAATTTGATTTGCCCATATGGTTTCGGTGGGTTTTAATAATTTCGTACACATCACCGTTATGAGCAAGCGGCATTAGTACCTTTTGAGCACGGCGCATATGCTGTACGAATTTGAGCAGGAAATAAACTTCACCGCGGAACTGTTTCATCGGAAAGCAAACGGAACCTTTGCTGCATGAAAAAAGGCCTTTCATGTTCGGTAACGCACCCTCTTCTCGGCACGCGCGATCTGCCGTTCACGAATAATTTGTTCCCAAAGTCATCGCGCTTATGAGAGGCCATTTATCAATCGAAGCAGTGTCGTTTTCCCGCTTCTCTCCGGGCACGATTTTCCCGGCCTTTGCACGTGCGTTCATTTGCTACGTGGTGGTGGAGTCTTGCACCGGTAGTTTGTTGACTACGTTGTCTCGATATGCTCGAAGCGCGCCGAGAATAAGCGTGCACGATAATCAAATAAACATTTTTCTTGTGCTTTTCAATTGGTACGTTCTTTGAGGCGGAGTGCGGATCGCTGCGGTGAAAATTGTGTGGCAGCCCACACAAGCCATTGGCTGCTGGTGTGGGACAAATGGAAGTCAAAAAGGCGTCCGGTATCGTAGGAAGTTTGCAATACCGTGTCTTAACTAGTTCCTTTGTTCATGTTCATGTTAATTACATTTTAACGTTCTAGTACCGCAAATTCTACTGAGGGTGGGACCAAAACCGATGGTTGGAAAAGTTTGTGTTGTAGAAAAAATGTTGATCTTTATCAACAAATATGCTTGTTAGTTTTAACATATTAGAGATAAAATATTGAACACATATAAATATTTGTGTTTTGATGTGTTAGACGTATAGAAGAGCAAGTAAAGACAGTAGAACTGTTCGTGAAATACTTATTTTTGACATGCTATTTTTTGACACTTCCTTTAAAATGCTACAAATCTGAGTCTCCAAATAAGAACGCCCGATTCAGAGCAAAAAAAGTTAAGAATGTTCCATATATTTAGTCCGAATTGGTATTAAATTAAAGCTTAATATTTTACAGCTACTAATATTTACAATATTTATGCAATCGAGAATATTGCAAAAGCTTCCAGATAAACGGTTTGAGCACACCAACTTTAATCAAATCAAGTAAGCAAGTAACAATTGCTCATCAGAAAGACATGAATTGTACAAAAATGGTTAGGAGTTAAAGCAACTACGCAAAACGTTGGAGAAGCAATGGCTTTTGAATTATAAAGACTTCGAGCCTTGCACATTTCTTGCACCGTATAACTTTTCGCTCAACCCATTGGCGCACTACGGCATTAGGCATCTCCATTCTTGGTGGGATCCTTTGGCGGTAATTGCAACTCGCACATAATTTCCTATGCCCCCGCTCACAGTGTGTATGTGTGTACGGTCCCAATCGTGACAACAAAGTGGTTTCCTCGGTAGAAACACGTAAAAGGAGCAAATATTCAATTTTGGTTGGGCCACCCGAATTTCCGTAACAGTGACAGCGTCAAAGCAAACACTCCTCCACACGGAATGCTTGGAGATACGGGTAGAAATGGCAGAAGCAGAAAACCGCATTTGTAAAAAAATGTGGAAATGATAAATTGCGGAAGCAGACGAAATTGCTTAATGGAATTTAATAAGCTTTCTCCGCCACGGGACACGGTACCGTTCCGGGGTCGTTCCGCTTGTCACAAGGTAGGCACCTACGAGGCAATAACGTTGAAGCAGTACCGTGATCTTTCTGATGTGCGCTGAGCTATGATAAGCTGCATACGGGAAAGTAATCAATAGCGAAAAAAAGGAAAGAAAAACGAACAAAACATACGTCGGCCATTGACATCCAGCACGGGCCATCTCATGCTGCACCATATCCGATTTCGGTGGTTCGCTATTGCAAACGGTTTCGGCTGCTCGTGAAGACTGCGCCTTTGCTTGCTTTCCATTTTCGGAGGATCAAATCGGCTCGACGGCCGCCGAATCTCGAATGACAAATATGCATTACGTCGGGCCCCGGCCAGAAATAGTGGCGCTGTTCCAAACGAGCGCGTGGATGTGTTTTTGTTTCTTTTTTACGCTTCTCCCCACTTTCTCCGCTCACCACAAGGCTCGAGTGTAGAAGGCACCAGACTGAAAGTTTTAGGCTTCCAGTTGTATGCTCCACATTTGCATAAAATCGCACCAGCAATAGGCGATAGATAGTGCACCGACCGTTTAGGCAGCATAAAGATTGAGCTTAGTGAGTAACAAAAAAAAAACGGAAAAAAACACTCCATGGATTTCAGTCAGAGGGCCGGAAGTCGATGGTTGCCATCTGGTTAGAATGACAAGTTTTTCATTTGTGTGTGTGTGTTTTTTTTTTGTTGGAATGTGTTCTTCCCCTTCTTTGTTCGTGCCCTTCAATTCGAGGTTCCATGTGGCCCTGGTGACGCCTTCCCATTTCGAGACGGATGGTTCTTCGTGAGTTTGGGATTTCGATTTGCTTTAAATTGCGTCTGAATGGATACCGCTTGTACACGAAACGCCTGTGAATCGAAACATGGCACAATGGGACAAGATTGGAGCGCGCGGGCTGCCTCGAAACATTGAGGGTTTCGACGAGCAAGCGTTTGCGGGGGTAGGTGTAGGTCTCAAATAGATTTCGACTGTTGTTTGTTCGGTTGCAATCTGACCGCCAGATGTTGCCAATCGGTCAAAAGATAGGTGATGTGTGATGCTTTGCTGTTTTATTTCGTGGTGGTTTATTTTGGCTCCGGAGATATGATGAAGGAATGTAAAATAATACTCAATAGTCACATAATGTTTGGTTAGGAAAAAAATAATATAATAAACCACCGTAGTTTAGTTGTATTTTGTGGTGTATTTGGTAAGAAATTGTATAAATAATGACTCGTAATCATTTAAGTTGTTCAATGTTCAATGAAATATTAAACTCTATGTACGAAATCATCAATGATTGAAAAGTTAACTGATACAGCATCATCCTATCCTCATTCATAAATTTTTGATAATGACAATACGTTGTTGTTTATGTTTGTTGCTCAGATAATCTAAAGTTCGTACGAAAATATACAAGTAAGAGCAGAGATTTTTGTTTACCTGTATAAAAGGTCCGAGAGTGTCTCGCGGAAGATTTGGCGATCATATTTCATATTTTATGGCGATCATATTTAACGATATTGCATCAAATACACACAAATACACTAAAATTTCACTGACTCATTAAAACTGGATATGGGGTGCACAATTTAATGAATGCCAAGCAGGCCGTCGGTTAACATATCGGCGTGCCAGACAGTTAAAATTGAAAATGCTTTTTTACAATAAAATTTGATGGAAACTAATTACAAGCAATGTAGTGTTGTCATTAAACAAAATTTTCAATTCCTCTTCTATACACCATTTGTTAAGTAAAAATTCTGGCTATATTTTATTTTACGGGTTTTCAACGGGTTTTTTTCGGTTCAATTCTGCGGTTTATTTTATTCGTGTGAGAGATGCGTGTGAGAGATGCTCCTATCGATTGCGAGACTCCGTATTGTTCTGATTGTTTGCTATTGTTAAACATGCTTGTAAAACATAAATGATAATACTTTTAAAAAATAATGCAAGAGTTTAGGAGCAATAAATTAAAATTAAAATGCGGAGCTGGCATGGTTTGCCGAACAATCGGCTTACGTATGACATTCATCGTGGTGTGAAAAAAGGTTTTCAATTTTTCCGATACAAACTTTTCCAATGATTGCGCCCTGCAGACCTACGGGAGTTTTAGCGCAGTGAGCTTCTTAGTAAATTAAGCCATGCAAATGCAAGAGAAGCAAAGTGACACGGTCTTAGCCAGGGATGGAGTTGTTTTATTAATTAGCAAGTTTCGCATTCAGCTTCGACTGATCACACGAACGGCTTGCTCTTTCGTCAGACTTTTCTCCATAAACTGTGCAGCACTGTTTGTTGTTTTCAATATTGCAAAGTGTTTGCCCCGGGTCGCAGTAGCAGTGACCAAATCTCGACAATATCGCGCAATGGATGGCATTATCTTCGAGAAAAGGCGAATGCGCTACGAATGCAAACAAATGCCGAAGGAAAGAGCATCATGAAAAAACAGAAGGACAAGGATGCCATTAATGCCTGCTCTGTTTAGCACCGTACTTAGATGCGCCTCGTTCATTGCGAAAAAGCAGAGCCAGCTTGACTAGGTGAATCTTTTCGAGGGTCTCTGCTGGGGAAGTTTTCCATCTACCTGACCGTCTGTGCCATGTTTGTCCCCCCGCGCAGGCGAGTTCGTTATGATAAAACGGATTGCAAAAGTTTTCCACACTGCAGCGCCTGCATTCCATCGTTTTTGAGCACCAGTGGCCTGTTTTCGGCAGCGGCAATGTGCATAAACTTCCACAGTTTCAGTATGTTTTACGATTGCAGCTTTTGCAGGCATTATCAACCCCGTTCCAGCTTTGCCCAGCTCTTAACTTGATTTCCCTCGTTTTGTTGATCGTTGAATGTGGAAAACAAAAAAAAAAAAAAGGCCGGAGAAAAAATATAACCGCTTAAGCCCGAAGGATTCTTCAGTGCATGAAGTTTGCAAAGTAAAAAACAAACAAAAACGACTGTAAAAAACAACTCCCCTGATTTGCGCTTCTTTGGAAGGTGCCAACAGAACTGTCACTAGGGCTCTTTGAACAGGGAAGATGCAGCTGCCAGGAGATGGTGTGCAGTGTTGCCTTCGGGTAGGGTTTTAAATTTCAATTATGAAAATTGTCGCCATTAGTTAATTAGCGAAATTCGTTCGCCTTTGAGAAGAATTGGAATGCACGGAGTAAACCATCGCCAGGCAGCGAGTGCGGTATATGTCTGGAAAAGTATTTTCGTTCCCGGCACATTGTTCGCGAGCTGAAATTTTTTTTTCATCACGATGTTATGGCAGTATTTTGCTAACAGAGGATTCACGATAGGCATGGAAAAGGGTATAAGAAAATCATCTTTTTAGGTTTTTGTAAGAATTTGTAAATGGTTGGCAATTGTAAAACAAAATACTAGTCGTATAATACTAAGCCAATAGGACACACACGCAACTACCTAAAGAGATAAAGTACAAGGAGGAAATGTCTTGTGAAAATTGTACAAATCAAGCGATGATGACAATGAGATCGGTATAATAAATTATCGATCAAAAGCAAATAAAACATAGACATATTCAAGGATAGGACATTGAATAGCTGTTGAACTGTGCATAATACTAGACCCATTCAACGTTAAATATGGATTATAATGGATCTTTTATAGTTAACCTTGTTCTTGTGCAGGGTTGTGATTCATTCACTTAAATAGAACTGAAAATCCCCACTCAACTTGTTTACAACTGTTGGCATCATCCTGCACAATTTATGAGTGTGTCATCGACACAAATATTCCAATCAAATTAAGATCAGTTTTTCTCCAGCACTGATTTGTTCTTCCTGCTTGTAATCCCGTGTAGTGAAACGCTGTGGGTTTTGCAGGATGGAAAATGGTGGAAAATGGCGCTTTCGCTTGACACCCGACACTCGCGAAAATCAGACATCGTCATACACCGTCGGTAATTCAGTGGTGTGACAGTGCAATAAATTGTATGCCCCTTTTTCACGGCCGCAGGGTGCTGACAACCGTCGCTGTAATCTCTACATGTTTGGGTGCACTACAAACCGGTGTTTTGGTGCACAAAGAGCGGACGAGAAGCAGGCTCGTTAATGGATGCATGAGTGGACAATTTACGGAGACGACGCACTTAGTGCAAAGGCCCGTCAACGACCGGGTGTTGTGTGGTGGCGCACATCTATTTTAGATTAATATCTCATGGTGCATCCGGTACGAGCTCATTGGTGGGTGAAGAGTAGACTGTAGGGTTATATCGCTACGAAATGTGTCAACAAGCATGGATTGATGTTGGCGAGGGAGTATGTTAATTATCTCGTATCTTTCCTATATTTATGAAACAAACTTTAAAATTTTAAAGTGTATACATTTTCCGGGGAAGAAGTTTGCACAATATTATCGTTATAGTCTTGAATAGCTATCGGACCCACATAATTCTTCCGTAGCAATCGCTCATTGCAGTGAATTTAATCATTTTGGATACTTGGAAATTGTTTAACATTCTTTTTTAGTTCTCTTGCATTTCACTATCCAAAAAGGAGGATTTGACAGATCCAAAGCAGGGTAATGGTATGTTGAACTTTACACTTGATCACGTTTCAAGTGCTGAGCTTACGCTCTTGAGAGCGAGGACAAAAGTTGTAATCAAGACCGGCAGATCCGGTAAACAGCAACCCAAAACCCATCCATTCATTCGTGCATCCTGCGCATCCGAGCGATCATCTTTGGCGAACAACGTTCATCACCTCCCGGCATCATCCGTCCTTTCGCTAACTGTTCTCGCTGTAGTAAAGGAACTATTGATTCCTCCACACTGTACGGTCGCATAACAAAGAAACCATTTATCGTGGACAAGAGGGACAGGTTAGGCAGCCGTTTCAACATGATCCGTCGGTACTTAAACCGAAGCATTGACCGGCATCCTCCATCCATTTGGGTGTATTCTGTGTGTGTATTTTTTCTTCCTTCGATGCTTTCCCATCATCGGCGGGAATGAAGCTTGCGTGCGGAAGATGGTAAGAATTCTCAAAACGTGGTATGTGTTGGACCTGTCGGCATTTGAAGAGAGTATAGAAGGCTAGCATGAAGTATTTTGTGCTCGCTTGCCAATCCCAATCAATCTAACTTGCTTCTTCCTTGCGTCAGCTTCATCCTGGCCACAAATCGGTGATGTCAGGGGAGAAGTTTTGATCGCAATCTTGCCACGAGTTCGCGTTAGCATGTAATAAGTCGACCCAACGAATGGGGGATCCCTGTAATGGGGAAAGATCTTTCATGCGAACGGCTTTGCGAGTACCATCCAGCTTCTGTTTTCTATCGGTGTCGTGGTAGTCGTGGAATGCCACTTGAAGAACGAATAAATGTCTGTCATCGAAAAATGATGAATCTTGGTGCAGAATCCGATGCATCAGCTTCTGCTGTTGGCAAAGATGCATCTTTCATTTTTATTACTTTACTGCTCCAACTGCAGTATAAAATGCAGGTGCAGACCATTTTATGTCAGCGTCCCACGACGCGTTAGCATTTTAAGCAGGATAACAATATTTTAGCGGGCGAATTGTAATTTGTGTACAATTGACAAGCACTCCGGTGGCGATTAAAGTTTGACCAAGCGGTTGCTGTTGCCTCTTCTGTCTTGAATAATATTTGGGAGAGTTTAGCACACCGGAATGCATTTTCTGCATATTTTAAGCAACAAACATCAGCAACCATCGCACAAATTATTTTGTAAATTGTGTCTGACAATGCTTGTCTTGAAGAAAACAGCTTCTGAGAAACGATGAGTTGACTGCCTTAACATCGGTGCTGCTTTCGTGCGATTGCCAAGTGTCTGATGTGTGGGGCAGAAAGATATAGAGCGAAATAGAGTGGTAATACAAATTGATTCCCTACAAGTCAGTTTTTCCGGTTCCCTTTTATCACTCGTATCCACCCATCACGAAGCGTGTCAATCACGGCAAGGATCAAGGATGAACCGGAAAATCCGAAGCGAATGGAACAGGCTCTACGCCGGCGCTGTCAACAGTCCCTTTTTTGTTGTTGGTTCCATCCGATGTGATGCTTCTTGTCGAGCCAAACGCAACACCCACGCGGTAGAGCAAATGGGACCGGAGAACGTCTACAGCGTTTCAAGGGTATGACTGCCTCATGTACATCAAGAAAGATGAGGTTTTTCATGCTATTGAAGACCGGTTCTGTCACTTGGCACGGCATGGTAAGCACTACACGCTAAGCAAATATCCCAACCGTAGTAGATGTTAAAGGATGGTTTCGGGTAGCTGATGCGGAAACGAGCGAAACGGACACGTTTGCCATGTTTATGCAGACATTGGATGTCAATTCACCCGTTCGTCGCCATTTTGATCTGAACGATCGATGTTTTAGTGTACTAAATGGTGATGTTCGTGTCCATTTTCTGTAAAAACCATTTCTGTGTAACCCAACTAAAAACAAAACCGGTAAAAACAATCTTTGATGATAGGTCGCATAAATAGGACAGAGTTGTTGCAGGGTAAAGGTAGTGAGCTACCATCTTGTTTAAAGAGTTTCGATCATTTGCACAACGGAAGGTTCGAGCAGATTTATTGATTTTCTTCTGTTGTTCTTTGGGAAAAACACGGAGAAGGATTGATTAAGGGAGAGTGCAAAATGCTAATGGGCTTATCTTTCATTTGAAGTCCAACCGAACCGTCCCGGAAAGATGTGATTGGAAATGCAAGGGTTAGGTACGATTATCCAATGGCCTTAGAGCAATCTTTGAGCCCTAATTAAGGTGCCGGTTGATCGAAAGATAAAAAACCTCCATTTCCAAGACATCTTGCAAAGGCAGTGCCGTAGAAGGTCGTCTTTGAAGCGCTTGGATAAGCTCAATTTATTTTAGGTCAAAGCTTACGCTCAGCTTCAGCTTGCAGTGCACTTCTCTGCACTGCCTGTTTGGATAAATAGTAGAACGATCGAATCGAAACCATTTTCAGTTTTAATGATTTTCTAGTTCCAACCGGGTAGCCAGCTTTTCCAGCTGTCTCGGCTATCGCCTTTGACACTTACCCACGGGCAGGAGGTTTGGTTGGAATCCAAAATAATTAAAAGTTTTTAATAAGCAAAGTTAGCTCACTGTGCAGGTGTGCGATTGCCCATGATATTTATTGCTGGTAAGGTCTAGTTTGGGTTAGGTGGCGAAAAAAGGTGAGATTAAAAACAAGCGGAAATGTAGAGCTCCTCGTTTAAAAGTTGATTAAAAACAGAGTTTGGTAGTGGTTTAGAAGATTAGGAAGGATTAAAATACAAGTGTTTAATATTGGATGCTTTATGCGGTTTGGTTAAGCTTAGTAAATCACTCACATTGGTATAATTTTGTGGTGTATTTAAAACATTGCTATCAAATGTGTGTGAGTTTAACAAGTTATGGATATTTTTTCTCTGCATATATCACACAGTTTTGGGTTTTGACACTTTTGATAAAGCTTATCGACAAACATAGCATTTAATTATTACAATTGCTTCAAGAAACTAACAAAACAGCAATTTTCTTCAGCTACAGGTGGTGTTATACACAGGTTTACTATTCCTACCATTGGAATGAATCAATATCTTATTGCCTTTTTCATTTAACGTAAATTGGTTTTTTCAGTGTTTTGGCATTTTAATTTTATTAGTTGTAGGTATTTTTTATACTTTTATCCATTACTTTATATTACTCAATTGCTTAATTATATGTTGCTCATTTCGTCTTGTACGGAATACACGTGACCGTATATATTTTGAGAGTGCTTATTGGCTGATGCTTTCTATTCCAACGATTATTGACCCGTAAAAAACAAAATTGTTACGATAATAAGTTACAGTAGCGAATTAATTAGATCATACTGCGATCTAAAAATTCCGAAATGCTCTAATTTTCATATTGTAAATCTAAACAAGAACTTCTTGTCTAAGATGGGCCAAATTGATAAAAGTTTTAAATTTTCACAATAGGTATACAGAGTTACGAAAGTATTTTTTTCTGGTGGAAATTTTAATGCAACCATGTCAGCTAACTAATCGAACTTGGTGCAAAAGTGTGGTACTACCGCCCTGGCACAAAGTTAATGTTACACACTCATGAATTTTAAAACACTTCATTTCGTTCTGCGGCAGCCCGTGACGGGAGGTTTGTTAATATTGTTGTTTATGTATTACTGTTGTAAGATTATCATCATTTGTCTTAATCTGAGTGTTATTTCTGGGACCCGAAATAACAAACCAGACTCGTTAGGGCTGGAAATGAGGGAGTTTTCAAACACTTTGATCCATTCCATGAGCATCCTTTCGCCGTTGTAATGCAAACGATGTCGAAAAGAGCCAACCGAACTGAACAAAGAAATGAGACTCATTTTCAACCATTGGGTGTGCCAGTAAAAGCCATACATCGTTCGCAAAAATTGTTTAGCTTTTTTGTTTTCACCTCCGCTGGGTGTTTTTATTTCGGCGAAAAGACGGAAACAGCTGGTAGGAGTACCGTATTTGAAGCTCGATTTTATGTTATTTTTTTGTGACAAAATGCCAACACTTTTTAGAATAATCTCCCTTTGCTGTGTAGGTGCTGCTTGCTGGTTTCCGGTAGCATCGAATGCAGGCAAGCATTATAAATTTTCATCATGCTTCAATGATGTGGGGAGAATCATGGCATAAAAACGATGTAGCGAAGGTGGAAGATTAAACTGTCCTCATAACATTGCTCCGAGCGCTGGCAACAGATGAATTTATTTGACGTGCTTGTGTCAGTTATCATTTAAGCGTGGTGATGAGGCAAAATGCCTTGGTTTGAGATTTCGGCGTGCTTTCGCGTTTTCTGCAATGTCTTAATGCTGCCGGCTTTTTCTTTTTGGGTGTGCTTCAGCATACCGATAAAGGAAGTTCTTACATGTTTGCGTATGCGAGCTTCCGTCTCGAATGACTCTATCATATATTGTGGCGCTTTTGTTTAAAGAGCAAATTTAAAGAAATTCACTCTCTAGAGGGTTTTTCCAAAGTTCCATCTGTAAGTGGTACACTTTGTCTCAGTGACTTTGTTGATAAGAAGGGAGAGCGAAAAATGTTCTTTTATCGTACGAAAGAAAAGTAAAAGAATTTGTGAAGGTTTGTACAACGCTAAGCCAGTATCAAATTGAGATAAAACACAAGCACAAGAACAAACTCTGAAGCAGAAGGTAGGAAAGTCGGTCGTTTTGCTCAAAGCGGAGCAAGTCACAAGGTATGTACGGCTGTCCTTGGGAACAAATTCTTTTGCTTGTCTTTGCGCTTCCCTGCCCACACGATGTGCTTGCTTTCCCTAAGGCCACCGTGGCTTGAGACAATTCGTCAGCGAGGTACAGCTCCGTAGGATCGCTCACAACTTCTGCTTGCCGATGTTCCTTTTCGGCGACTACACTTTCGGTTTGCTCTTTTGTTTCCGCACAGACGGATTTTTGCCTTCATTGCCACCAAGAAAAGAAATTGAATTTTATTCGTTTTTCTTCCCTGGCATGTTACGTAACTTTTTTTGGTAGGGATGGCTGCTGGATTGCTGGTCCATATGCATGATGGCAAGCGAATTCTTGCTTGGGACGACCGCAACAGTATCAGCCAGAGATGCTTTAAGGCCAACAAAGCGGCTGAAGACACTTGGCAAATGGAATAATATTGGCGTTCGGTGCCAATGGGCACGGAAATCAAGCGTTTGGCAACTGTCGGTTGATCCGTTACGCGGTGGTTTGGAACCCGGGGTGAGGAAATGTGTTTCCTTGTATCTTACTGGTGGTTCTGCCTACCGTCATGTATGCCGACTGGCATCGGTTTATTTTCACAAAATTGCCCCTCACATGCGGCAACATAGGCCACAACATGGGCCAGCAGACGTTCCCAAGCGAAGAGATGTAGATAAAAAATAGCTTCCGCTTGGACTGGTTTGGTCCCGCTCTTGCTTTCTGTTAGGATCATAAATTCATCAGAGGTAAATGGGGACAATACGTTCCATTTCATCGTGTAAAAGTGAACCCGTCCAAAGCTGTTAACGAATGATTGGGGTGGAAAGGTGAAATGCTTAGGCAAAGGTTGTGACATCAATCGTTGGCCTTTTGTAGAGTTGTTTGTCAATGTCGTCATCTTCTATTTCGAATGAACGGTAAGAATGGTAAGAAAGTGGAAAGAATTCTTTAACGCAAAGATAACTAAACCACTGTTACTAGACATATAGTATAGTGTACTAATATCAGTCCTCATATAGTCAATTTGTGTTCAATTACGAAAATTGGTAAAAAATACTTTAATTAATCAATTAACATGTATTCTCTCTTCTTATATTTATCAAAAAAAACGACACAAGATAAAAATTTCCGAACAATGAGGTATAAATAACAGAGCTAATAAATACATAACAAAGCACAACGAACTGCACAAGGGAAAGAAAAGTGTTTTGTAGTATGTTTTTATGGTCCGCAATGGTGGGCTGTTTATCGGAGGTTAATGCCTTCACGTCGAAGTCATCTATCACAATCAGTCAAATCAATTGGAAACGTGGAAGGAGAGCAGCTCGTTTGCACTGGGTACTCAACGGAACGATGATAGACCATCATCATCTACATTCCTCTTCCTTTAATCGATCCTCAATAACTTTCTGCAGATGGTGAACTTGATTGCAATCTGAAATCCTTTTTACGACGAAACGGAGGTGTGCGTGTGTGTGCAAACGTGTGCGGTATGAGCAGTCAAAACTGACGACGTTTATTTATAATCGTGTTATTTTCGTAAATGTGTGATACAAGTAAACAGGAACCATTCCAAATGGTGTAGAAAAACGAGAACTGACGAACTTTATGAGCGAAAATAATGGAGGATAGAGAAAGAAAGATATGATAGAAGAGCGAAACACAGACAGAGCGAAAGAGAGAGAGAGAGAGTGAAAGAGAAAATGAAAGCATTAGTTGTACAGATTCGCAACGAAGCCTCCGACGATGGAATGTTTTCGTTACGTCGTCAGTTCGGGCGCATACATAAATGGACGAGACGGGCACATACACATTGCCCGCCTTGGTAACGTGCAGGACGATACGAGAGCGCATGATGGCAAACATATTTATCAATGTCATCATTTTTATTAAATAGATATTAATAGACGTCTCTTTTGGCTTTGGCGATGGTTCCGTTGTTTCGTCAACCGTCCTGCTGGTGGTTGTTGACTTTACGATCGCTTGCACAGTTTCACAGTGTGGATGCCTAGTTTTGCTTTTACGTACACATCGTATGCGAGTGTATTCTCGACCACGATTGTCAATATCACGATTCTGGAGGTCGTGAGAATATCCGGAGGCACAGATTGAGGTGCATCCGTGAGAGAGCGACCAGGCGTCTCCATCATCCATCAAGTCGTGATTCATAGGACGTTCTGGCGCGGATGGTGTGGGATCAGTGAGAAAGTAGCCATTGCACAACCTAATATGACCGAACGTTGACACAATGAACCTTTTGGTATTGCTCCAAACGGTATAGCTATGGTACTAGCGCGGGAATGGGAAGAAATGAGACGGATTGTACACAATAAGCGTGACCGTAGCCCAGAGCATCCTATCCATGTGCTTATCTTAGCTCGATATGTACAGCTCAGTACGCACGTTTGCTACCATATCACGTTCGCTATTAGTGTTCAGCCAACGTTGTGACACGGTTAGGATGAGCGACCAGGGAGACGAGCTTTAAGTGCAATGAATTAATCATCTTTTCTCAGGCCCCGCCGTTTAGCCGGTCAAACGTATGGTGTCGTCCACGTGTCGTTCGGTATGAGCCTAAATTAATCTTTCCAAAAAGCTGGTGCAAACTTCTCGCACGTGGTAAGATGAGCCAGACTGCGGGCGAGTGTGTGCTGGTTCGCTTTCTCCTGGGATGCGCAGCGAGCTGTAGTAGTTAATTAATAATCAAAAGGTATTTAGTGTCATTTACTATCCCAGCCAGGCAGCCACAGGCTCTTGAAGCTCTAACGAGCATCTGTCTAATGAGTCGAAGTTGTGGTTTAAATTGTAGCGAAGGTGGTATAGTGCGGGATGTTCCGATAATTGAGGCACGTTACATTAAAGTTCTGCAAACATTTGGAAGTGTTTAGCCACTGGATCATTATAACATGATTATTTTAACAAACTATTGCAGATTTATGAAAAAAAAGATAAAATCGGGGGTTGAGTGAAATATTTATTTTATGTAAATGATTTTTTTGGTAAGCTGAATTCAAGTATGATGTCAAAGATGACTGAAATTGATTGCAGCTTCAGTATTAAAACTAGAACTCACAATGGAACTCTTAAATCAGTAATAACATTCGAACAGCTCGCAAATGATCCAGCATGGGTTGTGGATTTGAACGAATCTGTTTGAAGCTTTAAACATTAGATTTATGGTCTAAGCCTCAACGATTCTACGTACATGCAGTCGAAGTACAACTTTCCTACCGGATTTTTTGGTGCGGTGAGGGAAGAACTCTATTTGAATTGTGGTGGCGCTGCTGTGGAGTATTGTTACAGTCGCTTGTTCAGTTGTTCGGCTTAATCGCAAGCAATGAGCCATGAGACTGCTTTAGCTCACGTTAGTCTCTTCGAAGAAGGTAGAAGGAAAAACATCATTGGTAGCTCATACAGTCTTTCATCCGGTGTCTCTAATGGCCATGGCTAAGATGGATGGATACATCCGTTGTTCTGGGCTTGCTTGTGGAGTTAGATTAGAGGTGGAGATTAGGTATGGAAGTGAAGCGATGCTGAGGTACATTGGGAAAGCCTCCATTAGATCCAAGCTGTTAGGTCTATGGGTTTTGTGCCGAGCCGGGCTGGAGGTGTTAAATGCTTCCGCTCGATTAAAGCGTACTGGTTACGCCGAATTGCCGTTGTGAGGTGGATATTAACCATGAACAGGAAATGGGTGTTGAGATAGAATTATCCGGGCTAGAATCAAATGTAGATATGCATCATTTTTCTCATCAGTAGATTTCTAGGTAGTTTTGTATTACTCGATAAATCAAAACGCGTTCTAACGTAGCATGAATCATATGTAGCATGGTAAAGTTTGGTATGAGAAAGCGAAGCAACGAAAACATTGTTGCTAGCAGCTATAAATCCGCTAGATAGCGGTAATTACAAATTAACATTTCGTTTTGTTCTAGTTTCATGGATAATTGACGCAAAAATTTTCTAAAAATTACAAAACTACCAAACAGAAGTTTACCATAATAAATCGAGTAAAATAGCGGCGCCGGTCTTCACACAAACGGACCGGACCAAAATCCCATCCGGGCCAACCCCCCGTAGCAAGGACTGACTATCCGGCTACGTGGTAAAATAAGTCGATACGGCCAGGCCGTTCTAACGAAAAAAAAAATAAATAAATAAATCGAGTAAACTGTAATAAAAAAGTAGAACGTTTCAAAATAACATATTAGTACAACGGATGCTAGCAGGTGCTATCAAAAGATTTAAGATGGCTGTTTATATTGCACCAAAATTTGTGTTTTGACGTGTTATTGTAGTGATGGAGAACAACAGAAAGTTGAGCCGGTCACTGTTACGATTAGGTGTCGACAAATAAAACTAGTAGTAATACTTTAGAATTACTTTTTAGACAAAAATAAACTAGAAATGTAAACAATTTTTTTTTTGGTTAAGAGTGAAACTGTACCTTGTTTCCGATTACTTCCCTGTGAGCTCTTGCTAAAAGTCTTGAATTTCTCACCTTCCCTAAGGGCCGATCGAACGGTATGGCCTTTATCAGTGGGAAAAGTTACGACGAATCTGGTTGTTTTGACTTTTCCGTTTTCCGTTTGCTGCCACCGATGTTGTTGTTTTTCTTATTGTCAGTTTGTTTATTTTTGTTTGGGCACCGTAATCCATTCAAACGCTGCTGCCAAATGTCTTTGCCCGCTGGTTTGCTGTACCAAACTGAACTGTACCAAACGCGGCGGTGGATGGTGGGCGGTGAGAACGTGTTTTGGAATTGCTGAAATGGCACTTCCTTTAAGCGTTCAAGCGCTTCCGACTTTAAGCCGACTTTCCGATGTTGTTCTGAGCGGTTTTTTATTTGTTCAAATTTGTTCGCCATTCTCCTTCCGCACATTTCCCTTGATCGTTGCACATTGTTACCACGCGTTGACAACTGTACCGGAAGTGGGGTTTGGTAGATGCTTATGCGCATTTATTTTGTGTTGCTTTTACAAACTTCGGTTGTTGGTGCAAGTTGCGAGACTGGGCAGGACGCTAGTTGAGCAAAAGATTGCATCGTAAGATAAGAAGTTGGATATCAGACTTAAGGAAGAGAATTCATAGTCTGCAAATTGTAGCTTCTTTTTTATCGGACGTGTTTTTAACCCCGAATGGAAGATTTTGCAGACGAACCGAAAGTTTTTGGCGGAGAACGTTGGATGCAATGGTAATTCATTTGGATTATATTTTTGCTGTTCCGATGCTATTGCAAACTGTACATGTTCGGAGAACGCTTCGGAAAGAGCATCATTTGTATGGTATGAATGCCTGCGTGGAAATTGAATTTTACGGTTCAAGGGAACCGAGTACCGAGAAATCGGAGGACGCTCAGTCAGTGTCTGTGGAAACGATTGAAGCAGGCATCAATCTAACCAATCTGTCACCTTGACAGGACCGTTCCGGTGAATCGGGTGCAGTTCGGCTTTGGATAGTTGATAGTGCAATCCCGGTTCACCGCTTGGATATTCGCAGTCAGGAAGACGGATGAAAACGTTCCATTGTCCCGGAGGAACGCTTAACTCGTCCGATAAAAAGCTTAGGTAAGGAGAAAACTATATCAACATCCGCTAGTACAAGTTAGAGCTTCTTGCAAAGTGCCTCATCGCTCGGCGCAGGTCCAAGTGATGTGGTTTGTACTGCCGCCCTGTGTGATAGGCATACGAGAGTGTGGAAAATTCCTTTGTGTCGTTTGTTTGCTTTTTTTTCGCATCACTCTGCAATGGCGAAGCATTTTCGTCTCCGCCGATTCACTTTTCTTTTGTTGTGTCTGGTCTGGGGCCGAAAGGGTGTGTGATGATTTATTGCCCTTTTCAACCGTCACGAACCTTAGGCGGGTTGGATACTGAAGTCATATCATCATCGCTCAACGTTTACCAACCATAACTCGAAAGCAAACAATGCCTTGTCAACGCTTTCTGCACTGATATCTAGCTTCGTTTGCTTCCTGCTATGCGATTCGTGCCTTTCGTACACTGACATTGGGTAGTTCTCGTGCTGTGTTGGTAGATCTACTGAGCAAACACTTTTCAGTGGGCTGGATGTGGGAGATATAGAATAATTCCGCTTGCGATAGAGTAACAAGAACGCAATCTGTTAATTAACACTAAAAAGCGGCTTGTAGAGGAAAATCTTTCGGGAGTATCACGTCATATTTAATAGTTTTGTTGGCTGTTTTGTTTTTTTCATATTTTTTTTCATAATGTAGCATTAATGTAAAGATCACAAAGCAGCTTCCTGAAATCCGCGCTCATATTCGTTGTTGATGACTGCTTTTAAATAGCGCCTACGATTAACGTTTGAAATATTTACTTAAAATAAAAATGTTTCTTTTCAGATTAATCTCATCGTTCCCCAAATTGTGCACGGTTTATATCACGGATCGGTAGATCTTCGTACTACAGTCAAAATGGTTGATGCTTGGTGTAAATTACATGCCAGCTTCATACGTCCATCACGGACCATCAGCTGCAATGTGCTGAAACGGTTCATCAGCATCGGTATCCTGCTACAGATCATCGCCAATTGTGGTATGTAAATACATAATATCCCAATATCAAGCACATCAATATGAGGTACCCAGATGCATCTGGGTATGATGAGCAAATTTATTGCTATCGTTAGGGTAGGAAACGGTGGTAGCGTTTTTTTAAACCATTCACTCTAGTAGCACATCAGTAGCCGTACAGGTAGGTTGCGGTTTGTTCGAAATGAGTGCTCTTTAATGTAAGCTATACCGAATGAAGCTTTCGCAACGTTCCGACACGTATGACAACAGGACAATCAGGTGCAGAAAAATGGGAAGCTCACTTCAGCCGCAACGAGCTTCGGTTTAATGATGTGGGAAATTTGAAACAGTCGTCATAAAATACGCCCATCTGCCAGCTTGCGTCCACCTCTGGCCGTGGTTTTGTGTATGTGGTGTGGTGTATCCATTCTGGTGTTCCCTTCGCAGAGTTTGGTGAACGATCGGGTGACCACTAACGACATCATTGCGATTTCATTGGATTGAAACGTTTGGTTTTCGTGCAATAATGCACGATGTCGTTGTTCGCTGTTCACCGTAGTTCAACTGCAAAAAGGATTCAGTTGGGAAGCTTGGAGCTCTAACTAATGTTCAAAAAACAAAGTGAGGAGTGTGATTTAATTAATATTTGGCATCGTATTCTAACAGTAAGTGGTAGTTAAAACATCAAGAGATTAATTTTGATGTACAATGCGAATGCGAATTTCAATTCCCATTACAACTAACGCTAAAGGATGTTGCTAGGAATGCTCATCAACGCTATCGTGTGGCATGCCAGCGGTGTCGAATTTGGGAGTAATCCGCGCTTGAACAGCAAGCACATTCCTGCGAACTTGTTTGATGTGTCAGAAAAGTATCGTGTTGAATTTACCATTCATAAGCACTTGAATTAACGTTAGAACAGACACTTTGGTGCATTTGTGAAGTTCATTTAACGTTTTCACGGATGGATGAGTAAGTGAGGAAAATTTAGTTATCTAGCGTGCGAGGTTGAGGCGCTTCGTGGGAGAATGGTATTCTCACATGCCTTATGTGTGCTTATGCATCCGCATGGACAGGAATGCTGAATTGAGAAAATGTGCATCATGGTCGAATACGTACTTTCCAACCTTCCATTTTTGTTTTACTTTCGCAACACTAAAGAAACATTCACCGACTGTTAGGGGAGGAAAACTGTGGAATCAGCTGCATTTTCCGTCGATGAACCGGCGTTTCTTTTGACTGTGGCGGTGTTTGTGGAGTTTCAGTTCCAGTAAAAAGAAGCTTCCCCCGGAAAGCTCAACCAAAGTATAGTTTTTGTTAGCGCACGTGTGCATTCATCAAATGGCATTAAATGGAACGGTGTTCTGTCTGTGTGGTCGTGCGCTAGTATGGTTGGTTCACTCTCGGCTTCAATATTGCCGGCACGATGAGGCAGACCGTGTACTGGGTTTTCAATTTTTGTTACTGACCGCTAGTGAATGTGGCAAATGTAAAGAAAAACCTTTTTTTCCACTTCGTAGTTTTAAACTGCTACGCGCATAAAGTGGATTGGTGAATACTGCAGTTCTTTGGACGAATTTGTTACAATACAATCTTTGTATAATGAACTTAAAATTATTTTTCATTGCCCGGGTTTGTGAGTTTTCAGTTTTGATTGTTATTTTGAATTAAAATGTAGCAGTGTTTTATTATTTATAGAACAAACCGGAAATACGGTCAGGCCTTACTTAATGAAATTTATTAAAATCTCGATTTAAAAATCAGTACTGTTTGGTTTTCAAATCACTATTTTAATACGGTTTAAATGATCGCAACACTGACATTTTTTTGAAAGATTTTTTTTTTATTTTGACATCATACATAAAATTGATAAACAATAGCACACTTCAACTTATAGCTGGAACAAAACAAAACAAATGTTTCTACTGCTGTTTGTAAAATTGGGGTTTCCCCGGAACCGTTGCCTGTCACGCTTAAGCTTTGCACCCTTCTTGCGAGCGGAACGAAGTGGGTGTAAAGTTAGTCCATTCGGTGTGAACATTTGGTGATTTTCCCTTTTTCGCTTCTGTTCCCTTTTTTCCGGTTCGCACTTGAGCCGATTTCACGCCTCGGAAGAACTGGTGAATCGGGAAATACAAAAACGAACCGCTGTGATCACGATAATGTGCCTACGGAAGTATTGGATTGACCGAACAAAAAAAAAAGAAGAAACTGTAAAGAGACTAAAGGAGTAAAGCGGGCGTACGTCGTGACCTTTCGACGTAGCACGGCGTGAAAATCCTTTCCGGGGAAGAATGTTAGTCCTTCGCCGGAACGAATATGTGTGCTTGGTTCTGTCGGGCTAGGAATCAAACACGGAAAAGGGAGATGGTTAAGTCTGTGGTAAAAGGTATAAAAAAGAAAGAAAACATTGACGTGCGCCATTCGGCGAATCGGAATCTGTCGAAGGGTTGTACCGGTTTGTTGAGTTAGAGATGGGCTATCAGTGGGCTTGCAAGCACACACAAGCGCATCGAACCGTGTGCCATCTAGACTGTGCGTGTAACCGCCAGGATCAGAGGGATCGATTGAAAACGTGTGTCGCGCGTGTGTGTATGCTTTTTGTTGCATTTCATCACCTTTTTTCCTACATTCGGAAAGCAACAGGAACTAAATCACAAGGGTGGTTTACGATGAAAGGAGCCGGAGATGAAGCCGGCTAAAAGGGCGGTTTGATAGAACCGAAGCAACATTAAGTGCTTGATTGTTTGCCGCTGATATCTTGGTGTGAGGTGGATAAAAATGGAAATATTGACAGCTGATAAAGCATTTTTGAACGGTTTTTTATCCTTATGGGATGTTTTGAAGATTGGATCAAAAATATGTTTGTGAAGATCTTACTGGGGGAGTAATTCGTTCACCACAATAGAGCTTCGTGAAGCCTTATGCGTTGAAGTTGAAGATTTTCTGTCACAGCCTTGGGTGCTTATGCCTGTTTTAATGATGCAAAAGATTGTTGGAAATGAGCAGTCATCGTTGAACAGACCTTTAGATAAAATTATTAGAGTATGGTAAATACTACAAATAGTTTCAAAAATTCGTGTTCAAGCTTTAAAAAGAAATTGAAGTACCACTTAAGCGTCCATTTTTTTAAAAGGATAATTGTTACAGATGGAAACATATTTATTACCAAAAGTATTTTTAAGCAAGCGTGTTATGGGATTATTTATTGTTACTAAGTCAGCAATAAAATAGAAGTTTCGTATCTTCGCGTTAAATGAGTTTTTTAATAATTTGTTACGGATATGCATTGCTCTTCCAAGCTATTCGATGGCAAAAGGCAGCGTAAGAATGCAACATCAAGCATTTGGCTACTATTCTTTACTTATCTCCTTAATACCCCTTGAAATTGGTGGGTGTATTTGAACAACGGCACAGATCTATTTAAGCTAAGATGTTCAAGTAAATGTTTGGTTTACTTATTTCGGCGCTTCACGAGCTCATCTCATGCTCGTGGCACATATCGTACGGATAAGTGGAATCAGATCTTCTTCAAACCCTATTCCGCCATTCCTGCACTTGAACCGTCCGCCTGACTCGAGTACTCAATATTTCACACTCAGCGCCCACATCCACTGGCAGGCAGTGTTCATTCCGTCTACCGCTAATACGCTTATCAAATTGTAGG
Source organism: Anopheles marshallii (assembly GCF_943734725.1). NCBI lineage: Eukaryota > Metazoa > Arthropoda > Insecta > Diptera > Culicidae > Anopheles > Anopheles marshallii. The sequence continues at coordinate 50,136,555 of NC_071326.1, read as the reverse complement.
CGAAATAATAAAATGTGTATTTTTACGGCCGAGCGAATCTGCACCGGGGCCGCTATGATGTGGTTATCGCGATTGAGGAAAATGCTCCAGCCTCTGGGCGGAATAGAGTGGAAAACAGGAGCTAATATCCTCGAGCCATGATAGTGGCTGAAGACAGTTCCGTTTTGGCACTGGTTGCCAGTAAAGGCGCACAGACGTGATGAAGCCACCAACACCCGGTACGGAAATCGACTCCCTTGCGGGCGGTTGTGGTTTTTCCTGTTGCGCGCGAACGTTACATCCGTGCGGTGCAAAGTGAGCGGCAAAGTGTGCCTTGTCGTCGTTTCTCGCTTTCCCTGGGACGCGCTGGAGAAACCCTTCCTGTGGAGGCAGGCATAAGGCTGGTAGCAGCAAGCAGCGAACACAGTCGGATGGTTCGGGTTTCCGGCTTTTAGGAAGATTAAACTCCTTCCGAGAAGAGCATTCGGTGGATATTTGCATCCAGGACAGCTGGAATGTGGCGTCCCGGACCCAACCCACCGGTACTGCACCGGGCTATACAGTAGGTTGGTAATGTTTTGATAGTTGATGGTTTGAGGTTTGCCCAAAATCGTCCGGTAAACGATGGCACCGATTGGTTCCCCTGCTATGTGGCTACGCCCTGTGGGGGTGGCTGTAGTGCTGCGAATCACATCGGAATTTTTCTGTCGATTTGCAAACGGAAAGTGAACAGCTGGCGTACGTATTGCTGTGGCACGTTGGTCGAAGGTGGCAAATAAAATTACGTACGCTCGATTGAATGGGCGAAGCGGGATAGCGAAATTTGATTTTCGAATGCTGTTCCACAAGAATAATAAATATCGCTTTTTAATCCGTTGTTTTCCTTTTTCTTTGCTACCATTGCGTTAGATCATACTAAGCAGCTGTGCTTTGTTTATCCGTATCGGGAAAGATAGTTGAAATAACAAACTTATCGCCCAAGTACCATGTAAATATGGGTGAAAATTAAAACAACTTCTGGATAAATGTGGAACAACTTCGGCTACACTCTGGATATATCAAAAGGCTATATCCCGATGCTCTGCGTTGTTTACGTTACGCCTAGATGGATTTCACGTTGAACTGCTATCGCACTAGTCCATTTATTACTTCATAATTGCAACCGAGGACGATGGAGCGTGGGGCAGCGGCCGATGCGCGTTTGGCATTCAAGCTTCTACCTCGACGCTCATGTGGGTGATGAGAAGTCTTGTGATAGACTGTTGCGTGCCATAGTAGTGAAAGTTTCGCTAGCCGCAAAGATGCCGAGGTTTAATTAGAAACCAATGCGTATAAATGACGATTTGTGAAGGGTTGATTGGCGTAGTAAATATCTACCGCACGGAATCGTTGGACGCAATCGGGTGCAACGGTCTGCAATGTTTGCAGTCTCATTTACATCTCTCATCTTGATGATTCTTCATAATGAAGGAGTAAGCGAATGAACGAGATTGATGGTAAGCGTAGTAAACTTTTCCAGCAGGCACGGTTTTAACCATCGTTCTTCGAATTTTATGAATTTCGGATGTGCTCGATGCATCATCACATGGCATTAAGGAAGCTCAGCTCCGTCCGTCCGTGCATGAAAGCGAACGGAACGTTGCTTAGGAACGATTCGTGCAAACGAGAGCAGCAGACCTTCATAGCGTGTGTCCCGCTGCGTCCAGGGCAATAATCACGGAACAAATTTATCTGTCAAGCGATGGTCGGTTGGCCATAACTCTGTCGGCAAAGTTCTGGCGCTAAGTTGTTTGCAGCACCGGTTTGTCCGAGTTGGGTCACGGGTTTGACGTTGCAATTTCGATCAAAAAGGAGTAAGCGAGAAAAATGAAAAAAATCCCACACCAAAACACTTTTTGCTGGGGCCGAGTAGCGGTCAATCCTAGCTATAACTTTTCCCATTTTATTAAGCCTCTCGCTAGGCCGCTTGGGACGTCCTCGGTATAAATGAGCCGCAAGGCAAACCCGAGACCCAAGCGAACTACGGCCGGAGATGAACGGTCACTTCCTGTGGAATGGGATGAGTTGTGACGGGGAAGGGGATACGGCATATATACACCCTTTCGGACCATTTTCTGGTCGAGGAAAGATTTTATGGTACGAGGTACCGGTGCACCGAACCGGTGGCAGTTTTTCAGCATTCTGTCTGCCGGAATTTTGGAAGGATGGTGATGGTCATGTTTCGATGCAATTTGTACCGGTTCTTCCAGAACTGTTCAAAAACAAATCTCGAAACAAGAACACCTGCATTCCTTGCCCTGTTCCCTTCCGCTACGGATGGGTGTAATGTCGTTCGTTACCTGGTCGATAGATTGGTTTAGCGGTGCCTACTCCTGAAACGTGGCGCTGGAAAATATAAATACGAAAGGTACAACGTGCAGTAAGCTGTTCTGTAGCATTTTTGGAGGTCGGACTCGTTTGTACTGGACCTCCTGTCTAGGGAAGAAATATCAAAGCACGTACGCCATATACTTGTCGTCGGACAGAGTAATAAACTGATCCGTTCGAAAATGGGTGCATCGCAAGTGGAAGTTTAATGGTCACGTAAGGAGTTGTTTGTGGAAAAAAGCCAGTTACTACTTGCAACTTGCATCGAAGTTTTTGGAAACACGTGTTCGAAAAAAGTTCATTGAAACAACATTACGGAACATTATGAAAAGCATGTTTTTATAAAAGCTTACTTTTGTACCTGGTTATTAAGGATGAATATCAAACAGATCAAAATGAATCGTTATCTAATGTACTAAGGAAGTGATTAAGGTATACGATTTAACGTATAAAAAATAAGTCCGTAGCTTAAATTGACTCTTATTTTATTTATTAAACACAATGTTACGAGATTCGTTGTTGGATAACAGTACTGGTTTCATACAGTAAGCAGCAAAAACACCAACTTTTGTGAGTATTGGTCTTCAAACCAGTATTGCTAACAGGTAAAATTACAATAATAATTAGTAATAAGACTGGCACGTCGTGATAATTGTCGCGGCTGGATGAATGTCGTGATTTAATTTGCTTTTGAAGTTGATTTGGGATATTCAACTCACAGTTATTAGGTTAGTGTGATAAACAGCGCAAATAATAAATTATGCTTGCAAAATGATGTCATTATTCAAAATAAGATACCCTTTTCATGGTTCAGAAAAGGAAATGTCTCCGCAGCCTTTGTGAATTGCAATAAATGTATTTTTTACTTGTTAACAATTTTGCCGTGCCATCCTTTCTGGAAGAATAACGCACATTTTTCACATTAAATTCGTACCACTAGCATTACATGTTAGGACCTAAGCAGTCGAAATATGACATAAAACAAGCAAACAGGCCAAAAAACTGCATCACAACATCATCATCAAACAGAGCATGTTTGTACCACTTGGTATTGAATGAATGAAAAATGAGTCCGCGGTTTTTCGGGGCCAGAGTCGCATCCGTACCAAAACATTACACGGTGTGTTTCGGTGAAATCGTTTCCCGTTTAGCTCGGTCACAGTACGATATATGCATGGTAGTGTAGTTGTGGTGCTCAAGACCATGCCTGCCAACGATGGGATAAGCATATTTCGCTGCACAGGCTTACCACTCACTGGTGGAAGCGTCGGGAGTGGTCGGGCTGAAAGAAGTACGTGCAATACCCTTTGCAGTGAATTTCCCGAATGGTTGGAAACCAAGCGGGAAAGCTAACTGCCACCTTCTCGCGATTGTGGAAGCGTGGCCGAAGAATCTCGGCACCTTTTCGCCTTTCGCCGACTTGCATTGCACGCGCGGCTTGAGAGTAAATTTGTTTTTATGGTGTAATTGTGTTGATGGTGTTTTGTAAACACAGCATGGTGCATTGTTAATGGTGACTGGCACGGAAACCACTCATTTGAAACGATTTCGCTTGTGAGTCTCCCTTTTGTGCATCGTGGTGCATGCCTGTACCATGGTTGCATATTTGTCGAACATTGGATGCGAGAATGAAGAAGTTTCGTACATGTCTTTCTGCTTATTATTGGTTTAGTTTCGGGTACACGAGTGGGTGGTGATTTTTTGCAACCTCGGGAGAAAAACACCATGACGCTTCGCCATCCTTTTCGCTGTGAATTGGTGCAGTTTTCGACGACGTCACCATGATGCGGTTCACCCAAGACGATCTCCAGTCAGCTCGTTGTCGTACGCTGCCGTCACTAATTTGTATAATTACTCCGGCTTTTCGGGTTCGCTGTCGGTTTAAGCAGCATGGAAAACCCATGCACACAAATATACAGCAACGTGACAGCAGTGCGGTGCATAGCGATGCAATCCACCATCAGCCATTCGTTGGCGTCTGTTCGTGCCGTTTCGGTTCGAGCGGTTTCTGGTTTGCTCGGTTAAGTGTTTGGCAAGTGTTTGACGGGATAATACACGGGTGTACGGCGTGGGGTAGGACCGAGAGGGTTCTGAGATTTGTTTAGTATATTTCGTTGCGGTAGACAGTCAGGAATGGTGGGATATCCACTATAGGGCAGAAGACGTACAAAAACGAAGGATAGTTTGTTCTGGCAGCAGAGCGACGTTCTATGCACATGTCATCCTCCCGGTGCGGTCATTGAGTGGTGCTGGGAAACATGGGAAAAGCTTTTTCGACAGTAGTGCGGAGCATACGTCACGGAGGGACTGGGTAGTCACCGGGTGATATGGACTTTCCAAGGGATAGTGATAAAGATTTGGTGCAAATGTTAAGTTACACATGGAGACTCTCTCTGGGGGAACACACTGGGGAACCATTCTGTGGTTATGGTGGGTGGACTGAATTGAAATTGTTCAAATACCACCATCTAGTCTTTCATTACCGTTTTTGGTAGAAAAGTATATTTGCAGTGCTCTTTCGGAAATTCGGTCCAGTTATTTGTAGGTCGCGTAAACTGCTCGAAAGTTGATCATGAAGTCATCCAACAGAAAAAAAAGGTCGGGGTAGACCAGGGAAAATATTGGACTGCAATTTAGAGAATCCGGCTCCTCATTTGTGGCCAAAGTTTTGCAGCGTTAGATAAAACTTGTGCAGAAGAAGATGGGAAGTGGGCAGTATGTACGACATTAGCCCAAAATATTGTGGTAAAGAAAAGTTGGCACCTTCTGTCAGCCAACTGGTTTGCACCGGGAAAGTTTGCTAGACTCCACGTTTTCCCGGGGAGGAAAACAGTATGGAATGAATGAATTCTTGACAGGCAGATAGCTTAAGCACTGACGAGTTGTTCCCATTTTGGAACATATCCTTCCACTGGTGTGTGTTTCCAAAAACCGTTCAGTGATGTCGGCGGGTGGCTTCGATTCACTGAACCAGACGTTATAATCAGTAATTTAATGATTCTTGCCATTACCGATGTGCACAGAGCGAGTGAATGTAGCTGGGGTAATCAAACACCACACCTGCTATGGAAACCTCGTGGAAAGCCAGTGGGAATTGCTGCATGCAATGCAATCGTGTGAGAGTGATGAAAACCTTCTTTAGCATTCATTGCTACGAGGTATTGAGAAAATGCACGATGAGTTTTCTCCATACAGGTATGACAATATCGATTTTCTGAACCAAGGTATCCCACTGCAATACATCCCGTGGTCATCTCGAATGAAAGCTATCGGTTACGCTTAGAGCAATGTCTGGTCAGAGTGGTCACTGTGGGATGGCCACGCACGCTAGAACACGTAACAGTTAGCGAATAGTACGTCCCGGAGGCCACTGATGTCATTAGCAAATTGGAAATCCGATGAGGGTTGGTTGGTCGAGTGGACGAAATTGCAGTCTTACGTTTGGCGTAACGATGATGCACCTTGGAGAAAGATAAGGAGTATTTCGATGAGTACCACACAAATATAACCGGTCAATATTTTATACAGTCACGGAGCATAAGGCACAGTTGTGTGACTTCTTTACTAAAAGAAATAAGCGAAGGTCCTCCGACAACGCTAAATGTATCGCTAGCAAAGCTATATCAAAGGCTAAAGTAAACCTCAACAATACCGTCGACGACACAGGGAAAGACAAACATTAGACAGCGCTGTCAATCGCCATGGTGGGTACGATGGAGTGTCAGGATCTGTGCCAGCAGCAAGGACGGGAACAATGGCCTACAACTCGTCGATTGCTGGTCTCAATTTGCCCGCACCTTATCGTTTCTGCACAGGATGATGGAACCATGTATACTGGAGTTTGGGTGAGAGTGCCGACCAGCCGGTCAGAGGAAATGACAAATAAAAGTTTTACTGTTTGCACTACCACTCATCCGAAACCAGCGCCACGATCTTTTTTCGGTGCCACTTTTTTCAGAATTCCAGAGGGGAGGAGGAAAAGTGTTCCCCCGCTGTTGGGAAACAGTTAAAAATAAAAAGAAAACTCACTCATAAGCGTGAGAAAGAAAGAAACAAAGGGAGAGAGAGCGAAAGAGAAAGAAAGAGAGAGAGAGAAAAGAAATAAAAATTCGACCAAGAAATCAGTCTCCACTCGTTCGGGCTGGGTATTCGGACAGTTAGGTTCTGGAGTTCCATTCCAATGTAGCTCCGAATGGAAAAGCATCAATGGCCGTGGAAGCTTAGGGTCAGAAGATGGCGTTCCCTCCCATGGGAAAAGTCGGACGCGGAAGAAGCAACCGGAAAGTTTGAAGCTTTTATCTGACTGTTTTGGTGCTTTTTTCCACACTTTATATCTTAACCTTTTTGTTTTGTTTTGGCTCTTTCTCTTGTCTAAGAGGGTAATTGTAGGACTTTTTTGCACTTCACTAACTTCTCTCATTGCATCATCCCGTGCCACACAGAAGTCGGTGAGGTCGAGATGGGTAAACCATCGTCTACCCCAAAACAGGAGATGGAATGGGTGGTAGAAATGAAAGTGGTTTGTAGGAAATTAGATTTATGTTCTGTTTGCTCAGGCCGTTTCCCATTTCCCAAGCGCGCTCTATGTATTCGTGCCGGTGTGTTTTTGTGTACGTGTGTGTGTGTGTCTTTTTATTCTTCTGTTTCATTTAAGGTTTCGGTGTCATTTTGTTTTCTTTTTCTTTGTGGTCTTTGTGTTTGGAGGTCTCCTTGCTGCACGGAAGTCATCGAGCATGCTTTTGAGTATGATTTGTGAGAAGTTATTTGAGAAAAAAAGGGTGTCGTAAAACTGTCTTTTACAGTATCACACGTTTCGAGTGGCTGAGAGTAGAAGTATAAATTATGTTTGCGTTTGTTTTTGGGAGTTGCAAATGTCTGTGCCACGGTTGCGTCAGTTAAGCCATAAGAGACTCTCGCTTAGCAAATAATAATCATTATAGATGATGATTTAAACTGATAAAGCGTCATTTCAATACAGCTAAGGTTAAACGGCTGGAAAGGGAATTTTTAGGTTTGCCTGAAACGTAAAGAAAGTTATGAAAAGATTCGAATTTCTCTTAAATGAGAGTGAATGTGCGAGTGTTAACGGAAGCAATTACCCGCAAAACCATCATATTCAATGTTGCTCGGGCATGCTTGCCTCGCTGCGGTGAAGAATTTTCTTGTGTTCGACGCTTTGTTGCTTAATTGAGCGAACTTTTCGTTTCGGGTTCATTACGGAGGTTAGCCATCTTGAACGGCCCCCCTGCAGGAGGGAGAGAATCTAATGGCGGTGTGTGCGAGAGTAATTTTTCGAAACCTACGGTATGTTACGCGTACCCCTTAGTAAACCCGTCCATCTTTAGCTCAATATCGTTAATTAAGTCCAATGCGATTCATTCATCCGTTGGTCGTGAAAGGAGCGAGTGGGCTGTATTGCCAGCCGGTGATGTATGAGGTCCGACGAGGTTCCTTTCGTTTTACCCGCTTGGAAAAAGCTTCTTCTAGCTGCAATCAGTGTTTCATGTCGTGATCATTCCGTTTGTCGTGTGAGTGTGCGGTTTTGGGTTGCCTACAGAGGAGAGAGTGTGTTCTTGGAGCGTAAAACATAGGACGCACCGCACCCGTGACTGATTGCATGCGGTTAGCAATAATAGACTGGGTTTCCTTCCCGCACCTAATTACAGCGAGGTGCAGGAGTGGTGCCAATAAAATTACGCAAATTATTATACTCAACCCGCAATGGGGTTTACCTGAGTGCGTGCCGAAGTTGACGCTCCGTGGAAGCCATTTGTAACGAGTGGCGTGGTCGTGGTCTCGTGTCCTTTGCACTGGTATTCATTATGATGACGCTTTATGAATCACTAGTGACCGGCAAAGGTTTGCATGGACGAGGTAAAAATCTAGCTAAATTAAATAATTAGTACTAATGGGGTTTACACGCATTGTAGTGTTGCTGTATCGAACAGTGTGAACACGACTCATGTATGAGTGATTGACTTTTGATTATCTTAGATATGGAAGTGAATGCTGGTATGAAAGTGATTTGAAAATATTGATGTTTTATTCTGCTCTGTTTTTCTATTTTATTTATATTTTATTTTTATTTTATATATTTTATTTATTTATATCAGATGCAGAGTCTTGTAGTACAGGCGGCTTCAGTTACATGTTAATTATTATTTTTTTAAAGACTTAAAGTTGCTGTTACCTTCAAATGAAGATGATGAACTGAAGAATTTAGCTATTTTTGTTCTACAGCACGAATGTCCAAATTATTCAGCTCGCGGGCCACATTGCTAGAAACTACCATAGTTGGGGTCATTGAATATTGTACTTGCATTGTAGGCTGCGGGCCACTGGCATATTGGTGTTCGGCCTTTTTACACAGATATTGCGCACGGGCTCATTTATGGTTTTTAATTTTGTTAACTATACCAATAATTAATGATTGTATGGCTGAGCACTATTACAATTTATTTTTATTGAGAAAATTTCTTAAGGAAGGAAGTAGGAAGAAGCCATCTAATCAGCGTTAGGTTTTAGCAGAAAATCACTTCTCTTTTCAATAAATTCATAATACATCAGAAAAAGTAAAGCAGTGCATCATAGAATATAAAATCTATCTGTTGATAGATTTTTTATTTTGCTAAATACATTATCACATTGTACGGTTGAAGCACTATGTAACTTACGAATTTACGCATACGAATTTCTCTTAAAACTATACTGTTGATTAGATTAACTTAAGTTCAATTGAATTAATCACCATCACGAAATGAAAGTTGTCATCTAATGAAGCTAGCAACAGAAGTTCTGTAAAAAATTAAGTGATTCTCTTTTGGAAAAAAGATATGGTCTTCAAAGATTATAATGTGAGATTATAATTTGGAGGAAAATGCCGAAGTTTTAGCTAGTCTTCAATAGCATCATATAGTCAGACAAGCTAGTAACTGGAACAAGCCAGTGTTTTTGAAAAGTTTTCCTCAATTCATTAAGCTAGTTTTTGGCTAAGCATTTGGGTACGCTGGAGAAGTACTGCTACGAGAAGCAAATTCTCCGGGACAACTTCTCTTCCCGTTCGATATGGATGGCTTTTCCTGCCAGTACACCAATTAGTGGGACCCTTTGCCAAGTGCGTTGTTTTTCGGATCAACATGTGTGCCGAAGTTGTGACGTTGTGCAAGTTCTGCAAGTGTTGATTCCCGACTCGAAGATTGATCCGTCTCGCTCGTATCAGAAGCTGTTAGTCCGGGACGCCCGAGGCGAAGGGCTAGACAATGGTCAGCAAGTGGGTGGGTGGATATGTGTACATAAATCTTGTGTAGAGCACTTAAACCAATGGGGGAAGCAGTGGGAAGCAGTGTGAAGCGAAATGGCTATGTGGTTGTTCTTTCCCGGGAATTAGGCTTCGGGAACGTGTACCGAACGTCGAGCCTTGTAGCAAAGTTTTGCCACTCATTTGTTTGCGGAAAAACATCGGCTGCTCTCTAATATGTCTACGAGTGAGCGGAGTGGTTGCGTCCAAGTTTGGGTTTGATTTGGAATCTAGCTGGCTTCGGGCAGATCGTTCTGGTGCCCCGGGAGCCAGATGCGAAGCTAGATTTTGGAACTGTACCCATACCATTCCGCTTCCGCAATCATCCTTTACTCGAACAGTGTTTACCAACTAATTAGACAGCACGGCAGGGAACCTGCATCGTGGATGGAAAGTGGGACATTCAGAACACATTCTATAGCTCAACAACTCGCACCCGTACAATCTCAGCCATGCGAGATCGGACACGAGTACGACTGTGTACTACATACGTTAGACTTGTCCGGGAAGCGGGTTCCGTCCGACCCGCCGCAAGCGCACAGAACCGTATACGTGCAGCATGAAGTGAAGAATATAGTGACGCATAAATCTTATGCTAGCTTTTGCGTTTGTTTTCTTCCGTGCTTGTGCAGTAGAGATGTATGGGTTGCGAATGTTGTTTCGTCGTCGGGCACAAAAACACTAATTAATGACCCTGAGACCCTTATCGTTCGTGAAATCGGAACCGGAAGGCAACGGAGGCCCGACGACACAACGCAACTCGTCATAAAGTTTCAGCTAAAAGACGGAACCTGCCAATTTCTGTGGCTGTTTATGTTTGTGTGTGAGAAAGTTGAAGACTTTGGCAAGCTTTGACAGTGATGCACACCGAATTGACACAGGCAAGCACAAACCGCAATGCAAATGGTGAAGTGTCGTTCATTGTGTACCGTTTGGATCCCGGCAACCGTCGAGACGGGTGCACTTAATTAATAGAATTTTTGTTATGAATGCGAACTGCAACCGTACTGCAGATTTGTGGTAATGTGAAGGTGCGGCATCCTTTTGGTAGTGGCCTACGAGCCCACTACACGGACAGTGCAGGAAGGAAACCAGTGTGTAACGTGAATCTTCACTATGCAGCGTGTTTCATCTATGTGTGCAATGTGTTTTGTTTTCCAGCGTTTGCAGCAAATGAAAACGATGTTCGTCTAGTTGCTGGGGAAACGTTTTAAAAGCTCCCAAAAGCACACGAAAGCGCCACAACGGCAATTGTTGGTAGGAGCTGTTCGCAATCTACCATCGCCAAAGAGGGCCTTGATTCCGCAAGTAGCAAACTCACGTCGGTTTGGCTAGTGGGATAAGTCGATCGGTGTAGTTTCTGCTGTTGAAAACCACACCGAATTGTGTGAAGAGATACGTACATATATTTGGGGTGTTTGGAAGGTTTTCCGCATGAAATACTTTTGACTCGTTGAAGCTGGAGCATAATTCACATAACGAACGGCGAGCGGCCATGGTTCTCGCAAAGGGCTGTGATTTGAAATGTATAACAGAGATGTTTATTTAAATTGTCTTCCTGGTACGGTGTATGTGCATTATCGAGTTTGTATTTTTGTTCGTGCAGTAGTATGGGTTAGAAAAATGCAATGGTATTGTGAAAGCGCAAGATATTTTTCACATAATCTCATTATTATTATTATTTCTACCGAAAGCAAATAAACATATAAACTTCCCACTGGATAGCACCGATGGCAGCCGCAGCACGAGCAAATGCAAACCCATATGTGTACGAACACCGCAGTTGCATCACGAGCTTTACATTGCACCAAAGCTCTCTCCGTATTTTGTTCCGTATATTCAACGTCGAAAGTTGTGAATACCACGGGGGATAGCTTGGGAAGACCGTAGCCAAAGCAAACAATATCATTTCGATGTATCGTGAATGATCCCCACGTGTCTTCATTACGGCATTATATCCTATTCGCAGCAAAGCTAAGTGATTGTTTTTGTATTTACCGAATCCGTCGGCTTCGACTCACCCGTGGCTTATAGCATGCATTCTAACCAAAGGAGAACTGAATGAACGTTTGAAAGCGTGAGTGTTATTTAATGCTTTTGATTTTAATTTTACTAAAATCACTCGTAGTACACCTGTACCTGCACATAGTTCTTTACTTTGCTGTAAGGTGTGCAGTCAGCATTCGGAACAATGGTCATCTAACCGCCTGGTGATTCTTTTAATACACTAGATCAAAACAATTGTCGGTAAATCAGTCCCCCACCGACTTTTGTGCCAAACTCCTTTGGGATGCATTTAAAGGTTTGGTTGACTGCAAATGAACGTAGACAAATAATAGCTATTCGGTGAATCATAAATCGAATCGGTTCCGTTCGGTCTTGAGGAGATAATTTCCAAGGTTTAAGAAATCGATATTTGTTTGTGCATATACCGCTAGAGAAAACGAAACCCAGCTGGCTGGAAGTTCCTTTCTGCTTTTAGCCTGATTTAGCCTGGTGACATTAACGGAATTGATATTTTAAGAACTAAGATGATATTAAAAATGTTCAAATTCATTAAACTTTAAACCATAAACAATGCCAAATACCGAATACAAATGATCAAACGACTGTAATATGTTTCGTATCAAATTTCTTAAATCATTCAGGAGGAAGTGAAATTGGCAAGGCAACAAAAACATGATTGATGACTGGATTGAGATTTGTTAGGTATTTATAACGTCAATTTTAAGGTTGATTGAAGCCTTGTTAATTGGATTGCAATGTATCGAACGAGCATGGGAAAGTATGAGAACCCACGGGAGGGGGATTTCCTCGGTATTGGTTGTGATTTTGTTTTTATAAAAATACTACCCCTTTCCTTCCAACCCCGGTTTTGATGGACAGAATGATGGATGTATGTCCGGTGGTTGAGATTTATGTAAATAGGAGGACCACATACACGATGGTCGGGAACGGAGTCCTTTGAAACAATAATTCACTACCACACCTCTCAGATACGTGTGCGAACGGGCCATGTCATTCTGATACGGATAGATTAAATGTACAACAAAAAAAATCGTTTACTTTTTCCAGGGAGGCATTGCTAGGACTACAGCTCCTAACAAATTACCCCGCTCTAACTCTTGATTTTGTTTTTTTTTTTTATTAAAGACTCGGTAGGTAAGGCGGTGCTTTGTTTCTTTCCCTACAAATTAAATGGCCAAAGCCCAAAGGTCGAAATAGGGTTGACTTTTAATTATGAAAATGAATCATTTCCGTGAGCGTGTTTGCATGGTTGAGTGAAGGCTCGCTGGTCAGGAAACAACGTTGTTTCGAAGACGTGAAGAAGCTTAGCGAAGGATTGGCTGGTCATTCGGATTGGATAGTGTTCTCGGTAGAGCTGTGTGTAAAACCGCATGCTTTTCCGTCATTTGGCAATCCATTATTGCTGTGACACATGAAACACTGCTGTGTCGCGCAATACTACACTGCCCCCGAGTGATTTGTGTGATCGACGTGCGCGGAAGGTTTTCTCATTCAATTAGTGTAAATTGAATGTACGCGTGCTTGGCAAAACAAAACAACCACGCCGAAGCCAAAACTTCAAGGTATTAATAAGCCTTAAGAACAGGCACAAAAAACCAAAACACGCGTGAAGCATAAAGTGAATTCGGACACTGCGAGTATCCGCCACCATTTCGCTGATTATCGCAATAAACCTCAATTCATCTAATTATCGGGCGGGAAAAATACGTTTCGCACGATTTTTTATCCTTTAGAAGTACAGCGACGCTAGCGGAAGCATGCCGCAATGGAGTTTTATCTTATGTGGGGAACGCATACGGCAGTAGTGAAACACAGGGTGGGCGCGCATTTTTTTGGCAAACGCCAAAATCGTCATTTCGGTAATTGCCATTGCGGCATCGCCCATTTTCTCGACGGGTTTTAATGTGATTAAGAGGGGGGGGATTAATAAAATTATGGCTTTGGTCGTTTGGACGTAAAGCGAATTGGAGGTGTGATGCGGACGATGGCACTGTCGCTAGGTGTAAGTGATGTTGTTCGTTTCTAATTTATAGCAAATTCTGCTATTAAACGCCACGAACTGAACAAAGACATTGACCTGAAGCAGCAAACGTTCTTAGACGCTAAATGTTTATCGACCAAAATCATTGACGGAAGAAACGTTACGTACTTTCATTCCTGCCCAACACTAAACATGTCCTACTGTTCTAACTTAATAAGCTCCCATCCTAAGTGTTTTGTAGCTTCACGGTCGAGAGAATGAGGGGAAAAACTGCCACTTTTATAGCAAGTGCTTAGGAGCTTGTGTAGCCAGTGCTCAGTCATGTCACTGGCCGGCTGGATAGGATTATTGTTATTTTGTTTCGAAATCGATTCGATTGTATCGGTTGGTTCTTGAAAATGTCAAAAATCTGAAGCACAAAATGGCGGACATATGTTTCGATTAGGATGATTGTTTTTATTTTGTTAGCATCGGCATAATGGTGGTATATAGTGAAAGAGCGTCCGAACGCTCGGAGATTTTTGGGATAAATCATGGGAATGGTTCCAGCTGTGTCTGCATCATCCTTGAAGTAAGAAAATAAAGCTTCCCCTTAAAGGGATTGTTGATTTTGTCAAGGTTAAAAAGTGGGTTGAAAGCAAAATGATTTTCGATTCGAGTGTGTTTGGTACAATGATGTGTCAAACGTAATGTGGATCTCGATGAATATGTGGAATAAATAACGGACCTATTTTCAAGTGCCTATTTTCAATAAATGTGCCGTAGTTTTGCACATTCTCTTCGTTTTCCGTTACATAAAGAACAACGTAGTTGAATTGCTGATAGTACCATTGTTCCATACAATTGTTATGATGCGTAAAGGTAATTCTTGGGAATGGAGTTTTCCGCACATAATTCGCTCGTTCCGACAAACCATTTTCAGCAGCACTAAAGCACCTTCCATCGTAAAGCATTTTTCCAACCCAAACCCATCCCGGTGACCGTAAAGATAAAGCTCCACTCATTGTACTGGTTTGCTGGTTGCGCTACGAATTACATGCACGGGTACGCCTGAACCGGCCCTCTTACACAAATGCGCTTGGGTCATTTCGTTTTAGTATTATTATTACTACTATAACCGAAACTATTTGTGCATGTTAATTTATCGTTCGCCCCGGCTGCACCCTGATTTGCTCGTACCAGTGGAGTAGTTGTTTTGTTGTGTTTTTTTGTTGTTTGGGTTCTTGGGTTCATTCTGCCACTCATCTTAAGCGGTTTCGAAGCTAAATGGCACCCGGATGGGTGAGTGATGTGTAAATGGCTGATGGGCCGGGGTTCGGTCAGTACGGACGAAAATGCATTGTATTATGTGGTGGGGTTTTCCTCTTTTTTATGATTCTCACAAACTTACGGCCTTACTGGTGAGATCAGTAGCGTATTGGGTACACAATGGCGAGATCATCCTTTTGGTCGTTTATCCAATTTTGCAACGCCCTCCACATTAGCCACACCAGGCCACCGGCATAAGGCGGAGGGCGAACGTTTCCCCGGGGCGGACGATGCACATTACGGGCCGGATTGAACATGGGCTGTGCGCGTCCAGCTCGGATGCGAGCCGGGTTCGTTCGTCAGTCTGTCCGGTACGGGGCAAGGTTGCACTGGCCGAGAATGACAGACTGTCATGTGTATGTGAGGTTATGTAGGGACGTGTGCGTGTGAGCGAGGATTTTATGAGTCGAACGATGGATCGCGGGATGTACTATCCCCGGCATGCTTCTACCCGTCCCACCTGCAAGGACACTGTTCCGGCCGGGAATGCTTTTGGGCCATTCGTTCTACTTTAACGATAATGTACCAGTCGAGCGTTCTGCCATTGTGTCTGGCAGTGGTCGCCATTGGCTCGGATGTGCTGATGTGTTCATTGTGCATGTACTGTGCAGGCGGATTGAGGTACGGTCGGGGAGACCGAACGTTTGTCCGGTGAAGTTTGACAGGACGGGACATGGTCGTTGTAACTGTCGTTTTATGGTGCTGTGAGCACGTGATTTACCCCTGACAGGATGGTACGAATTTTAGCTACTTTTGCTCATCGACAAAGTGGCCTATTTTACAGGCACGTCCTTGTTTTTTGTTCCCTGGTTCACGTGGGGTTTTTTAGAGGGTTTTTCGTGAATTTATTTACCAACAGTGATTTAAGATTAGGTGTAGATAGGAATTTAAAAGAACCTAGTGTGTAGAAAACAAAATTGGGGATTACTGTGGGTGTATAGAAAAAAAACTTGTTAAACTTAACGAGAAAAAATTTAAATGAATAATACAACCATAGTCACTTGTCAAAATTTGTTACTAAATTGCACCCAAAAATATGACACCTTCCCCTACGGGACAGTTTTCAGATAAAAAGCTATTTCGCAATATTAAAGCATAATAATAAGATTAAAGGAAAAAAATCCTAAAAGCTTTGAGAAACGGATCAGAATGTTAGTATTTTTCGAGTGAAAATGTAGAATGAATGCACAACCTTCTAGAAACAAAAGCTTTAGTAAATGGGGTCTGCGAAAGGACAACTTTTATGTAAAAAACGAGTTACGGTACGGTAACAGTATTCAAATGAAAAAATTTAAATAATTTTTTTTCTCTAATTTAAAGAATTGTTTTACCAATCAAAAGTTTGGGATCGAATACGAGGTGCAAGAGATACATGACAAAGGGGTGATTCACCCTAAATTGGGGAGAAATGTGAAACAGTGGCTTAAACGTGTTACGTAAGAAATAGGAATGAAGCTAAATAAAGTTTTTATAACATTCAATAAAAATAAAAAAAACAGAGATAGAGCGAGGGAGAGACACAGAGAGCTATATGCTAAGCAAATGTAAGTTGCCCATTGGAGCTACAAAATCGTTTTCCACTTTATTTCATCTAAACTCATCTAATCAACTGCAGGATATTATAGTGCCAGTCTCATTTCCTCCATTGGATGCCTAAGAATGGAGCCTTAAAATTAATAAAATGAAGAATACAAACCATTTCGACTGCTTGCAATTTGGGCTGAAGTGGCACGGTAAACGACAACAAGCAAGTCTTCCGGTTTCATTCGCTCTCGAATTCGAGTCAAATACGGATTTTACTGCTGCAACAGCTCCGGCAAAGATATTCCGCGCTTGTCGGTAGCTAATTAAAATTATTTGCTACACTTCCCGGTGCCGGAAGGAAGACGGTGAGAATGAGGTGTTGCTGTTACCATCTCGAAATGTGGAATCTTTTAAATAAGCCTCCCGCGTGGCCTACATGGTGAAGGTGGGAAACCGAGCAACAAATAACTGTCGAAGATATTCCGTTCAGCTCAGCCGCTTAATCTCGGACAAATTTTACACCGTGCATCACAGTGCCGTGCCAATACGGCTCGGAGTCCCGGATGAGAATGTGGTTTTTGCTTAGGAGGGAATAACAAAAAAAAAAAACGGAAACAAAACGATAAGGATTTTGAATCATTTTCCTTTGCACCCAAGCCCACACGCTCATCTGTGAAAATTATGTCCCATTCGGTTGCAAATGTTTGTGTAGCGTGCTCATTTCGAGTTTCGCTGCTTGTTTACTTTTCATTGTGTTCCCGTCCCGTTTCCATTAGCTGACTACCTCACACGTTAGCCTCTTTAGATACCAGCATTCCAATGGCATTCCAATGGGAATAAAATGATAAAAATTATGAAAACAGAGATTGGCTTTTACATTTCATCGGTGCTCGTGGTGATGTCGGTGGGACGAGCCTCGGGGGTAGGGGTTCCGGCATTTCCCCTTCTCCCAACAGACAGCATGGATTCTTCATCTTTGTTTAGCCGCGCGAGAACCCGACGAAGGCAAACAACACCTCCATGAATTGACGAAGCGACGCAACCGAAAAGACTACGCGGTTGCGCGAGAATAATGACATTAAAAGCAACGGGCGGCACAGGAAATAGGAAAAGTTTTCAATTTCTTTATCGTGCTCCAAAGGACAGTCGCCTGCTTGTGAACTTGTGATCGGTGGTGATGATGAGCTGCTGGAAGCCGACAGAAACCGGTGGTTGCTTGATTTGTGAAGGGAAAATGAGCTTTCAGATCCGTTTGCGGAGACAATTGTCGTTAAAATGAGTCGAAAGATGCCAAAAGATGTCGGACGAATATTTGCACGCCAGTGATGGTTGATGGTTCCGTGAAATGCTTCTTATCTGCAAGACGTTTTGCAGCAAAAAAGCCCCCTACCACACACATATATACAGAGGAAGCAAGACCCCAAATAGCAAGAGGAAAGTTTTGTGAGAAAGTTTACGTGCCCAGGGACCGCGGATATGGGCCTGGTAGATGGGTTTTTGTGGTCACAATGGGCGAGAGAAAATGCTTTACGTTGTCTGAGATTTTTTCTGTTTGTTTTTGTTTTTTTGGCTGCATGCTTTTCGCCCGGTGGGAGTTGAAGGAGGGAAACAGACTCGAACAGCTTCCAGCACTTCTGGCGCTGGTGCAAAACTGACACTAAAAGCAACACCGTCCACCACACTCTCCGGTGCCTGCAGCTGGAGATGACGGCGGCGGCAACCAGCTTTAATTTAATTAACTCGGAACTCGGAGACTGCTGTCGTGTGGACCACTCGGTGGGAATATCGCTTCGTTCGTTGAGTGGCTCAATTTCTCATTTAAATTTCAAAGTTTTCCTCGGCATTTGGCGATCCGGTCCAAATAGTTTTTCGTGTGGTGGGGCAATTTTTTAGCAACCACGGCGAATCCCTACTAACCGTTCAAGGGCGGAGGGATTGAGTGGCAAAGATAGAGATGGGTCACTTGACCTTGGCAGTAATGGAGTGCCATCACGGGTGGAATGTTACTGGCAATGCTTGAAATAAGAAGGATAGAATTCCTCGAAGAAGTCTTTTGCTTCGGGCTAATAGTGAGATGTGATAAAATTTGAATTTAATTCAACACTTGCAAGTACTGTGACATTACATAATTTCAATACTTTCACTTGAAATAATTGATTAATTGCATAAGCAAGAACAATAATTGCATATCGTTAACAAAATGCAACTAATGGAACTCGGCAAAGTTGTTATGTTTGTTTGGCTGCAGATTACCATGCCTGAGAAACTACGAGAACTATGACATCATCACGCTTATATCGCTCTGATGTACTTGATAAGCTATGAAAAGCAGCTTAAATAACTTCTTACCATGTTACATCACTCCACGATATATTGTTGCTACATATCCTACAAGCCGCATAATTTGAATTATAATGTTGTATAGCCGTCGGCAAAAACCATGTTGATGGTGGCACTACCAGCGGTCCTGCTTGCACATCCCAACTTACGCAGGGGTGACGTACAAATAGGTTAGCGCACTTTTGAAGTCGTCCAAAACTCCAAACACCTATCTTGGGTCAAAAGTCATCACCGACAACAACATTGATGTTTAAATACGCGCTAGGGTGCTGGCTGCCAACCGGTCTTTCAACAGTCTGAGGAAACTTCTCCACTCAAAACACCTGTCACGACGAACGAAGCTGGGACTATACAGAACGTATACAGTCGTAGTACTCATATACTACCTGCCGTCCTACATACCATACTCTCGTACAGTGGATTAGACTCGCCAGGTGGGCTGGTGATGTCATGAGAATGACACCGGACGACCCAGCCCGTAAAGTTCTTTTAGGTCGTCCACATGGACAGAGGGGACGTGGTAGGCCCCTTATACCTCTAATTGGTTCTTGTTCACCATAACGTGTATTGGCCATAGTAAAAAAACAGAAATGGCTGATGTCGAGAAACTTTTCTTGTGATAAGAATCCCAATTTTTCTACAATATCTATCGAGCCGTTAAGTAACCCGGCAACAGATATAGCTTGGGCATTCATTCGTCATTTTTCTGAAGATTCCCCACCTAGCAAGAGACAGTGAGTGCTGTACGGTTGCAGCTGATTTCTGTCATTCTACTGTAATTTTCGTAACGGGTATTTAGTGATTTTTCGTTGAATTGCTTCAATTCAACGATACATAATCGATACATAGGCATACTCCGACATTAGGGAGCTATCACATAGTTGGTGCAAAGCATTGGTTTATATAAACGTAAGAAGGACAATCCAGTACATTTCTCTACGCAGATGGTCAAGTTATTGAGGTTACATCTACTACAAAACTTAAAACTGCCACAGCTGATTATAACAACGATCAGTCAATGTTCACACGCACAGGAATAGTGTTTGTTTTATTAGATTCTGAATCATAATTGTATTATTCCGAAGTCGAACTACTTTCAATCTATGTTTTTTTAGAGACTGAAATTATTTACTTCAAACATCCTGGTTTTCTCATTTGCTTTACAATGATTGACATTTCTACCGTTCTGAATTATAATGCAGACATCTTTAAATTCCCAACATTCTTCACATTTTAGCTGCATAACTTCATACGTAGGCTTTTACCACACCGCTTATGTGTTTTGCGTGATTATCATGATATTCTAGAATCAATTTATAAAGTTACTGCTTTCTATTCTTTAGAAAAATACTAGAATGTCAAGAATGTCCGGAATTTGAAGCTGTCCGTACTTCGATTCAGAGCGGTAACCATAGTTCACCGGTTGACCAAAAGGAAAATAGTCGTGCAGCTCCATCAGACGGTTCTAAGTGGATGTTATATTACAATGGGATGTGCATGGGGCAAGCATACAAGTAAGATTGATTTCGGAACTGTACCTCAAAATCTGAAGGTAGTTTATGAACGCAAAAAAAAAGAAAATGGCTAATAAAAAGATTAGGCATGTTAGTTTTAGATGCACGTGTTTTACAATAATATTATACTGAAACTCATTTGCATCTAGTAGATGTATTTGTTACAAAACTTTCGTAAGCACGTAATGTGTGTTTCTCGATAAAGCATGTCTATTGGTTCAACGTGACGTGGGTTTAGTTCGTTGCAAGAAGAATGTTGAGGCTAGATAAACATGTTTGCCCTAGAGCTGTAACAAGAATCATGCCGGCACCAGAACCAAAGGGGGTTAGATCTCACGTGGCTCAACCCTTTCGTAATCCTGCACATCACAACAGCAACAAAACGGACATGTAGTTGGAAAATTACATCGGTTACTTTTTATCAATACCCTCACGTGCGTTTCCAATGAAATGAGAAAGGAAAAACAATAAAACAAACAGGCCCGTTCATGTTACTCGGGCGATTTTTTTTTTCGGTTTACCTCTAGAAAAATAGTCCGTCGATGTACGTTGTGATGGCCCATATGCAACGATGTTGAATGAAGTTGGGAAAACATGTTAATTTCCCCGATTGCGGCATTTCCATCGATAGATACATAGCATCCTCCCCAACTATGAACTCTCATACGCTCGGATAAATGTTGTCCGTGTATGGTAGCCCCAGATTGAAGTGGACATCTACAAGTGGGCACACGACTCGCCGATTCGTCGCTTCAGCCGAGCGCTGGATGGACATACGGCGCACTGAATCTACCGAAACGCTGCATCGTGAAAAACATGCAATAGGAGGAGGATAGTGAACGTCGAGAACGCTCTGGATTGTTGTCATTTTTCCGTATGTTTTTCTCGTGCTTTCTCTTTCCAGCTGACTAGAAGTAAGAGGGTGCAAACAGTGCAGAAAACATTGGCACGCTGATGGATTATGCTCGGGTGTACAAATTGTTTTGAACGGGCCGATTAAATCTATTAGCCGAGATCACCGGTTTGCGCTTTAACGTGAAATTTTGTGGAATGTTGCAAATGTTTATCATATCATACCAATATCATTTATCATCATAAATATCATAAATATTTGTCATAAGTACTTATGTTTTTCATTTATCTTAAGTGCTACACTTTACTTTATGTTAATCTTGTCACTATGGTTGTACTTATTGTACTATCTATTTAATTTTTTAAAATGCATTTCAATAACTTCTTTTCTTGTTGAATTTTTATTTTTATTAAGATTGAAGGATAGATCAAGAATGATTCATTTGTTATAATCCTCATTGACGACATCAACAACAACAATTACAGCTGTCGTTGTGATATAGATTTTTGTTGGAAGCCAATAGCCTTGTCTGGTTCCCCAAACCAAGTAAATAAGGGCATGGATGACTATCATATCTTATACGTCATGATGTTAGATCTTCATATCGATTTCTACATTTCTTAACACACTTGTTGTAGTCTATGAGGCATGGAATCGATCCTGTATTGAAGTTGAAGTGATGGAATCGAGATGTTCTTAACGGATAGTTAAAGAAAAAAATGTCCGAGTAGAAAAATCGGTGCAACATTCATTCTGTTACGCGTGTGAAAAGGGGTGTCCTTATAATTATTTTACACGAGTGTAGTAAACATAAACTCTATCCACTTATACAAAAGCATGGCTAATTTTCTTCGCTGCTCATGAAGCAGGTTTATCATTGGCATGTCATTAACACTCATCAAACTATTGCTGTATTGCTTACAAGTGCATTATCATACCATTTTGAAAACCATTGCCGTAAAGAAGATATTGTTTTCCAGTGGAGTAAAATTGCATAGCTCAAAATAAAAAAATATATCCGTAAGTAAATAGCATATCTGGATTTTGGGGTAATAGGTTTACTCTAATCATAACTATTTTTCTACGAATATTAATGATCATTAGGATAAAGCTATAATATAAATAAAGCTATCATTAGGATAAGCTTAACAACATCAATGCATCAAGCCATTATCAATATCGGTATGAAACAGTTTTAAAAGCAAATGATAGATGATTCGAGGAAATTCTTTATGCTGTTTCGAGTCGCTAATGTAGAGTACCATTAAAAATCTATTACGGTCGATTCTAGTGGTTATGGTGCTTTCCTACACTACACCGCATAAAATAAAATGGGGCGAAGCAAAAACTATATGAAAATGGTTTGTCGCTACATGATGGTGGGATATCCTTAACACACCTCTACGAAATGTGGGCTACTTTAACCGAGAGCGTGTTGCTAAACCGTATGTCCCCGGTGTCAACAGACATGCAATTGCCGGCGTAGCACTAGGCCTCGGTAGAACCCATTTCCAGGGTATGTCGTCTTACGTTGTCGCAATTCGTCGTACAACAAGTTAAATGTATGCACACATATTTTGAGTAAAATGTAAACATACTTAAATTTTAACTCTTTACATCGTTTCAACCATCGCTGCTGATGGTTGTGGAGAGGATCAGCTTTCGCTACCGTCCCACTTATCCTGGTACATTACGGATACGGATGGAGGATGATGCCGTTAGCGTTGGCCTGCAGCACGGAGTCTGTAGCAAACTCGGATAGCTACGGGCCGACAAACATTTGACGAACATGCTTCAGTCGTCGTTTGCTGTTCGTAAACAGTTTCATTCGCACCCAAGCAAATTCGGTAGAATGTGGAAGCGAAGAGAGACGGGACGTGTTACGGAAATCTGTCTCCGTTTATCGTTGGCTGTAATACGGTACTTGAGATACTCATGCTGTATGCATCTAATGCCCTCTTGGTTCCGTTTCATGGTAACGCGAAATGCTTTGGCACTTCAAAACCCGAGTGCTGTAGATGTGCGTCCGTTTCGGTTTGCCATTTTGGACACAGCAAAGACAAGTTTGCCGGTGCTGCAGATGGGTGAAAAAAATGGATCGTTGCGGGTATGAAGATGGGTCCCTTTTTTCCCCCGGTGAGCATGGGAAAAATAGTGGCTTTATACTCTCCAGCACATCGCACCGGTATGATGGTGGCCTGTCATCTCGGTCCATTCCGGTCCATACAGTGCGAAGCGGTGGAGCGCTTGGGCCACACGGATGGAACACGGGACACGCAAAAGTTATATCAAGTGTCATCTGACGAATGCCGTTCGCTTCTGGATGTTGATTTCAGTGCAAGCATTTCAAAATCCAATGCGCGCTCCGAAACGGGTGAAGGTTTGAGGTTTGGGTTCCGTTTTTTTTTCTGTGCCGTTGTATGGTTGACCGTCGAAATGCTCTGCCAGTTGTGAGTTGAGCGATGTGACAGAAATGGGTCGCGAGAGCGAATGAAGAAAGCATCGAACAGTCGCAGGATAGCGCGTTCCCACAGGCAGGCTGAAGTGCAAATATTTAAACCCATTTACCGAGAAGTTTCTCTGTGTGTGTATGTGTTTCGACATGTAGCTACACGTGAGGAAGTTTTGAGATCTGCTGGTTAAGGCGAGCAATTTTTCAGCGGGTTTTCAGCAAACGGCGAGGAAAGGATCGGTCACGCTTTTGAGAACATGTATAACGTGCTGGTAGATGAGTTTTCACTTGCTTTAAATGCTTTGCAATAAGAAAACGCGGGCTCATAAAAGTTACATCATGCATGCATACTCACACACACACACACAAACAAACAAACTTCCAGTGCCTTTTACCTTTCGGGCACACCCTGTCATTATTCGGCTCGTACAGGATGGTCGCCTTGTTTACCGGTGGCCTGCATGTATCTGTGTCAACAGTGTTATTTATGGTGCCACACGAGCTCCCTGACACAATACACCGTTATACAATTTGAACTTTATTTAATCCTTTTGCACTGGAAGTTTGTCCTGAACCTCGCACAGACCATTACGGACGATGGTGCGGTGGAGCGGGTTCAATTCAGAAAAAAAACCATGTGTCGATGCTGTGGTTCTTTGCATGTTGTTGGAAACCACCTTCGGAGACTTGATTATGCTCATAATCGTACGTCAGTTCCATGCATCCTGGACTGCGCCGTTTGGGTGGGGCGGAAAGTTCGAGACTAAAGTGCGATTTTGGAAGGACACACGAGTGACGGGTGTTGATGGTAAACAAATTTCTTCAGCTTACCAAGAACTCGTCAGCATACAACGTTCTGCGCCCTTGGGATATGGGGACACTGCAGTGAGGGAGTTTTGCTGTTTTTGTTGCTGCTGTCTCCCGGAACATGTCCCTATGCAAACCTCCTTTTCATGATCGTGACAGCAAACACACCGAGGTGAAACAGAGGGCACCCATGCTTGTGGCAACTTAACTATGACATAACGGTGGCCACGAAATGACCATGATGGCATCAGGGGGAAAGCTAATGGGCCCCCAAATGGCTCATTTGCTCGGTAGATTTGGGGACGTGGGTGGTTTGGGATACTACTTGATGTTACATCATTTCGGGCTTGTTCGACTTTGTACCATCCGGTACAGAATGGGAAAAGGGAATCTATTTACTAGCACTCCCAATTCTTGGAACAATGTGACCTATAGTGCGAGGTTGACATGACTTGGCTGGGCCCGTGGCTTATGCCACGGTGTCATGTTTTAGCAAATGATTTATTCTCTTTCTTTCTTCGCTTTATGCACACGGACACGCAACTGTGCTGTAGCGGAACTAAACTAAAGGTGCGCTGTAAAACGGGACACAAATTGTTGAGCGGAACCGGTAAAAGTGCTGTTCAACCTGGAGAAGCCAGAACCTTATTGCACAACCACGATGTGTTTGCTGTTGCAGTGGAAAATGTTTTGCAACTACATGGAAGGTGCGGTCGCAACACGATCGGAAATCCATTACGCGAAAGGTGAACGGTTGTAAGTATCGTGCAACAGGACTTTTGGGATTCACAAACCCTGGAGTGGCTTTGGGTAGTGGCGTCTCGCGGTTAATACGAGGTCGCACCATGGAAATCCATTAGTTTCGCATGATTCAATCACTTAGCGTAGGTAGTGTTGCGGATTGGGTTGCGCTTGGCTGCTCGTGTGAAGCGTTGGCAGAAGGTTGGCGCGCGATTGCTCAGTTTTGCCTGTTCCGTTTGTCACGGCAAAGGTGCAAAAAAGATTAATCTATTGCCCTTCCCTGTTGGAATACTGCTTCGCATACGACAGTGAACCGGGTGGAGAGCAAGCAAGTCGACGCAATACACCTTCATTGTCTGTCCTGGCCAGGATGCAATCGTGTGGAAAGACAAGTGAAAGACGTTAAATCTGTAGCCCGGTAGGGTGGCGAAGTCACCGAGAAAATAATGAGATTTTGTCACGCGACCGTCGGTAAAGGACAGGTCCAAACAGTGGGTTGGCTGGCATAGCAGGCGTGGCTCGTTGAAGTCGATGGTCCTTTCCTAAGATGAAACCTTTTTTTCTGCGCCCTCTGAGGAACCCACCATACGAAGCTGAGCTGTTGTAGGTGTAATTCTACTAGAAGCTCAACCAGACTCATCTTTTTCTTCAGCAGAAGAAGAACTCGACAGTAGTAAGATGGTTTTATCCTGTACTTTAGCACCTTTCCCAAGGGATCTCTACCAAAGCAACCGAGCGGTGTGGATTGAAATTGAATTTCTGTCCCTTTCATTGGCAGAACTCATTGTACTCGCATGAGATGGTTTTTGGTAGGGTGATAATCGAAAATAGATCAAAGCAAACTGGTGAGAAAAACTTATCGGAAATAGATGGCGAATTCAGCGAAAGGATAGGTGAAGCGTTACTGCTAGCCGTTTACTTGGCCGTTTAGGATTTCATTAGTTTATTTAGCAAATGGTTGTTTGACTTTGTTTTAGTACTTATATTCCGTTACAGTTTCGTTGTTCATTGCTAATAAGTGTGCCAAAGTACGGAACGTAGGCGTAAAAGTATGTAAAAGGAAAGGTAAATTACATACTTTTTAATGTTTATTTGTTTCGTACGTCTCGTTTCGTACTCGTACTCATTTTTTTAAGAAGGAAATAAATAAATCAATATTTAACATCATAATATTTCAAACGCAGGAATATAATTTCAATAACGTTTTTAACCACAAAATGCGAGTGAATAATTTCACGACAATTGGAGGAGACAATTACCTAAGATAATTTGCTTTCGTCGGTGGTTTACCCCCGTTTCCTGATCCGAAACGCAGCTCGCACCGATTTGATCCGTTCCGAGTGATAATTTAGTCGCAATTGTTTCCTCCAGTACAATCTTATCGTTGAGAAATGGGGTTCCGATTTCCATTTAGATTGCGCCACCAGATAGCTTTCATCCGATGAGGTTTACCATGGCACAAGCTGTTCAATTTGGTACGCTCCGTTATCTTGGTAATTACGGACGATAACCATCAACTTTAATGCACGCACCCACCGAAGCAATCCTTGTCATCGAAATAAACAGTTCATTTTTGGAAACGGTAACGGGTATTGGCGTTTTTCGGTCAAAAGCCAGCCTTTTTTGTGCTAGGCAGGGCGTAGAATGTGGGACGAGAAAAAACTTTCGGTTCTGTTGCCAGCAGCTCAACCCTTCCGAAAGGATGAGCTTACAGGCCGTTAGTGACCGTTGAACGAGATCATTAGCGTCTTCCTCGTGTACTCTTGCCACGCGAGCACCAGAATGATGGGTTCGAAGTTACGGGGTAGCCTTTTTTGGAATTTATCTTCCCCGAAAAGTTGTCCCATTCCGTCGGCTTAATCGCGACGGCCATCAGTTTTCCGACCACCGCATTCCCGGGTGGCTAATTTTTCGATCTCAATTTTTGATGCGTTTTTAATCCAGTCGGAAAATCATCTTTCCCGGGTCCATCACTGGGGCAGAGTTTGCCTTTTGGGATTGGGACTGAGACTGAATTTCGAGGAAGCTGTTTAATTTTCACGCAAACACTTGTCCAACAGTGCGACTGATCGCTGTCGGTAGGGAAAGTTTTTGGCTTTGCATTTGGGTTGAAATTTTTGCTGTTTTTGTTGTGTACTTGCTCTCCGCTGTGCCCTTGCTCTGCCTTAGAAAGTTAATAATTGATTTGGTTATCTTTAGAGCCTTCAGTTTTTAAGCGTACTTTGAAAAAGTTTTCATCAATAGTCGTTTGTCGGCGCTTGGTCGAAATTTTCCGCGGCTTTGGAAAATTGATGTTACCAGGCTTATCACTATATCCTGAGATTGTTTTATAGGTACAAAATTAGTATGATACAAACGGGGCTGTTGTATTAAGTCATGACAATTTGCCCTTGATACATTGCAGAATGATACATGTGTAATAGTTCTGAACAATCGGATATGAATATTTTACGGGTTATTAATACATCTAATATGATTATCTCAACTTAATTGAGTTTTCATTAGTAACTTAAGTTAGTAAGAATTAAATGAACAATTTAGTTGTCGTCGCTCTGACCGGGTCTTTGAGGATAAGTGGATGCTACAATTGGTTTTATACATATAGTTGTTTACTTACTATTACTTGCTGGTAATAGAAAATCCACCATAGGCTACATAGGCTCCTGAAATCACTTAGTTGCCTGCGTTAAATAAAAGTTTTCCATAGACAATCAATACATCTCCTGGGATTTCAATAATTCTGCCAAATTTTGATGGAACATCGAGGAAGATAGAAAATCAATCCAAATGATATGGTTATGGGTCGCTTGTTTTAGAAAAAAAAAGCGTTGAATTAAATTCAATAATTGTTATTATCACTACACGTAGACTTTAGTTCACTACGGTGCAAACTATGCATATACTAATTGGTAATGCTGGTTCACAGCTCAACTACCTTTAATGTGGTTTTTCATCCATGCTTGCTTTCTAGGAAATGCATTCAAGTATTGGAAATGGCATGCCTATTGTTCTAATAATCTTTTCTGCGTAAAGTGTTTTGTTTCATTTGCATAATTTTGGTCGTCCCCGCTCGAGTTCATGTGCAGACTCATTTGAAAATTCCATTTCCTTTGTTGCAGCTCTTGCCCAAAACGTGTATTTACGAGGGTTGTTGATGTTTGTGGATGGTCCAAAAATGATCGAAACAGCGAGACAATCGAAACAATGAGGGATTTATATGGGAAGCTCTATTATGCATCGGTTCGTAAGCGTTGGATCGGAGGCGTTTGTTGCTGCGGTGTTACGCGAGCACATTGGAGAATGCACTTATTTCTCACGGCATTATATGCACGCATAATAGCAAACACAATCGAACCACAATCGAACATTGGAACAGTGGGTTGATCACGTCAATGGAATAGCGTTGGTAAGATTATCAAAATGTGCACCATGTGCTTCTGGCTACACATGAATGGAAACATTAAGTTGTGATGCGCAGGCTTGTCGCCTACAGAGTAACTGGGAAAGCAAAATATGATGAAGAATTTTGTTTGTGATGGTGATGTACCGTACACTGTACCGTCATCGAAACGTTTCCATAATAATTTTAAGTCGCTGCATTGAAAACGCATATTTTTGACTGGTCATACCCCATGGGAGTTAGGGTAAATCTGATTATTCGGGCACATTTATGAAAATCAACGTAACAAATAATCTCTTCGCTATCAATTCATCAAATGTATCAAGAACATCAAAATAAACATAATTGGGTGCATAAACTTTCTGTCAAAAGGTGTCAACCTGATACAGGATTTCGCAATAGATAACATACAGCCAGCACACTATACTAAATTATGCAAACGTTTAAGATTTGTTTAAGATTTGTTTGAGATAAACAGTGAAACTGAACTAGTGAAACTGAATCAACTTTGCCGTAAAAGTTAATATAGAATGAAGTGCACAGTTTAGTGACTAATATCTACCAGCTGATTTATTTACATCAGGTTTAAGATTCGACATATAAAATCAAATGTTTTTCGACCTCTATTGTAAAGTATATATGTATTAGTTTTAAACCAAATTTTTGTTTTGAATATCTTTTAACTGCCAATGTTGTAAAACATACAATATTGCATATTCGATCAGATTTTTGTTTTACAATCGATACTAAGTCAGTAAGATAATGATATACAAAAAACACATTTAGTGTTTAAAAGTAAATTTAAAAAAGATAACGATGGATCTAAAACGATGGATTTTCTTAGAGACAATTGTAAGCGTAAATTCAGGGTGAACTAAGATAACAAATGAAATTAATTTCAATGTTATCAAGCGCGTGCATGATTGTTTTGTGGGCGATTCATGCATGCCATCGAACATGGAGCGAAGCTGAGAACGAAACCGATCACACAACATCCCGATTATAGTCCTGTCACGTCCGCGAAAAGCCCTTACTGGCAATTTATTTGTAAAAGTTGCAATTTTCTCACAGTCAAAGAAATAAAAAAAAAAGATCAACGATGATCGGTTTCCTTAGCATGGTGAATGTGTTTTTTGTTGTTGTATGTTTTGGTTTTGTTTGGTAGGTTTCACACTACCAAACCGGGTAGGCCTATGAGGACGTAAAAGTTTGTTGATCCTTTTTTACGACCCTTTAACAGAACGGACACACAGGCGGAAAAGGAAGTGGCCGTTGTCCGGTGTCGTCCTTCCGATGGGTTAGTATTTTATTGATCACGGCCCACTCGTTTAGCGTTCCTCCCGCAGTGTATTACACTTCGCACCATGGATGTGTTGCGTTTAATCTTAGTTCGCAAATAAAAACAACTCACAACGGTGGTGCGGAAAATGTTGTTTTTACCGAAAGAATGGCCAAACAATAAATCGTTGTTCCCAACACACGCGGTGTCGTAAGACAATAATACAAACCCAGTTTTCGCGATTTGGTCGCTTGATTTTATGGCGATATTACGCGCTGTTTTGCTAGGCAGCAGAGTGTTTTGAAAAATGTCTTGAATCGGCGAAATGCGACAACAACCTGCTGACAGCGAAAACGATACGAACAGTTAATGTATAGATGCGGACGGTTAATGGGTAGATTGTTATGGCCGCAAAACAAACAAGATGTGGGTTTTCCTTCCGGAGGTTAGAGAAATGTTTGCTGCATGCGTGCGTTAGAGTCGTTTTTATAAATTTGCCACACGGCGCAACGCAACGCATACGTATTATTGTATATGTAGATACTACATTCTTTTGTAAATGTAGAAAGATTTGCAAAACAAACACAGTTACTAATCTAGTTTTGTCTGTTGCGATACATTGTTTTGTGTTATTTGTTGTTTTGTGTGACGTGGCGACGTTAAAAATAAAACATATTGTTTGTATAAACATAATACATTGAGCCACCATGAGTTGAGTTAATTTACAGTGAGTTGTAATAACCTAACAGTAATTACATCAAGCAAAGATTTGTGTGCTTTAAAAATTGACGAATCAGACATGTCTTATTTGAACATTTGTTCGAACGTTTTGTAGTAATTCAATTTCGCTTTTTTGAGAGTACAGAGTTAGGGAAAGAAAATACAGAGTTCCAGGAAAATGTGCTTTTCTGGTTTCCCTCACCATAGCATATGAGTTGTTCATCGCTCACCACTTTTCGAAGCCATTAGAATGAATGATGACATCTAGATGCCATCAAATTTATTCACGGTTTTGCAACGAGAGTGCTTTATTATTATTGCTAGTATCATTATTATTATTACCATATTACGATTCGAGAAGTTTTTATTTCCGATTCCGACAAATCGCCGGTCTCTTGAAAACCCTCTAAGCTGCAGTTCTTCTGAAAGTGGTTCATATTTGTCCCATTCCAAGTGGAGAAGTTTTTTTTTATATGATCCCATCCTTCAGTCAGTTTCGATCAACCGATTCTCTCGCATTGCTCTGAAAGCATCGCACATGGCAATGTTTGGCCACGTTTGGCCTATATTTAGGATCCCTCGGAGCGTCTTACACAGCTACACAAACACAATCTCGGTAACTTCTTATATCATGTTTAATACCACGACCGTAAACTCCAGAAGAGGATATGATTGTGGATTTGGAAGCAGATTCAGTTAATCATCGATATTGAAAATGAATAAAAAATGACAGAAATGTTACTTATCTTGCGTTTATGCTTTCAGGACTAGTTTTCACAGGAGAATATACTAGAGGAAGGAATATCACAACAAATGTATATTTTTGTGGGAAACTTTGGCGAAAAACTAAAAAAGGTTTTACAGGACGAAGGAGTTTTCCATCCTAACAAAAGCATTCAATAGCAAGTGCTGAGGAAGGATTATATCTGAAGCCTTGACTCGGACGTTGTGAAGTCGGCTGACAGATGATCCTTGCCGGACTGTCTATTTGATGTCGGGCTCGTTCATTTACAATCCGAACAAATGCAGCCCAAGTCTACAGCAGCTAGATAACAACGAGAAAAACGTCCCAAACGTACTGCTCCATTTTTACAAACCTTTCCATTCCACTTGACGTTAATCCTTGTTTCTGTTTCGTCGTAATCCTGTTGTGATACTGTGGAATTAGGTCATTAGGAAGTCGGAAAATGCTACCCCAGCAAGCAAGAGTACGGCAAGGATTGCTCCGGCTTGAAAAATGGTTACGAATTCAAAATTTAGGCGTGCTGAAATTCGGCTCTATCAACAGGGGATGGTAATTTAGAATTTTAAATCCTAGTTTAAGATGCATGAAACGAGACAGTAGTAGCTAGTTGGTTTGCATTAAGGGTACCATCGGGCGTTATTTGAAAAACATCTTGTTAGTGCTAGATAGAGATAAATTGTGATAAAACATTACATTCCACGTATTATGCTTGTGTTTTAAACAGATTTATTTCCGTATGAAAAAACGTATTTTTATTCATTTGTTGAGATTTTATATTAAATTATTGGACATAAGTTTAGAGCCTTTCTTTAAAGTACAACAGGGAAATCGATTGCAAGTACACTACACAACTAATGTTTATTCTGCTAACAATTGTTGCACGTACACAACTTTGATGGCATGGCACTCAACGATACTTCAGGCGAAAAGTTTTAGAACTGTAAGTGGTGCCAATAAAATGCAAATATAGACAAAGGATCAACTTCGTACTGGATACACTGGACCGAATAGTTCAGTTCTAGAGGTCACTGGTATTTGTTGTGGTAGCTTTGTTGCATTTCAATGATTGCAGAGCCATCTATCTCACGCAACTCATTTCCTTTCTTTACTTTTGGTACAAATGATTGGACGGTGTTTGATTTAGAGGTCTCGGCGGGCATGCAGCTCTTGGGCATCAGAAAGTTAGTGACTGCGTTCGCACACCGTAGCTTTCAAATTTATAAAACAAACATCGGCAACGGTGATTACCGAGCACTCGAACCAGACCGGATCGAGTGGGTCGGACAATTTGGATCGAAAGCCTTGGAAAAACCATTCACTCGTCACAATTTTCGTCGAAGGCACGAACGATTAAGCAAACAGCACTAGCTGCGTTGGATCTAGGTGTTTGTTTTCCCTCTTCTTGTCTGATGGAACCGGTGGTACGGTGCAATGGTCCATTTCGTCCTCAATCGACATGATCACCAGTCGATGTACGGTCCAAACGAGTAGAAACATTCTTACCCACCGTCTATAAAAATGAAGGCTCGTGGAAAATCTCAGCCATGACCTCGCAAACCAAGACTGCTTTTCAAAACCGGTGGCCCATGTTTAAGAACCTTTCCAACCTAAACGGGAATTCTTCGCGAGGAGTATAGAGACTAAGAAAAGCATACAGACTTTAGAACCGAGTTCCCGAGAATCCCACGAACGAATGCGACTCAAACTAAAGCCAAAACTAAAGCGCACCCTTCACCGAACGAACGGAAACGAAAGGCGAAGTGAATGTGCGAAATTATCATAAAAATATCGTTAAAACAGATTCCACAGCAGATAATAA
The DNA here is from genome assembly GCF_943734725.1 of Anopheles marshallii. Taxonomy (NCBI): domain Eukaryota; kingdom Metazoa; phylum Arthropoda; class Insecta; order Diptera; family Culicidae; genus Anopheles; species Anopheles marshallii. Next base: position 50,103,401 of record NC_071326.1, on the reverse strand, counting down.
AAGAAAATTTATCGTCTTCCGTTTGAAACGCGAGAGCACACGTACTACAACCCCATCATCGAACCGCTATATGGGAAGAAGTATCGAACCGAAACGTCGTAGAAAAGGTTGAATGTGGTTCTAGGCCCGGTTCGTTCCCGGGTATTTGTGCATTTCTATACTCCGATTTGATGATGGCCATCGAAGAGACTTCTCCACAGCAGGTCGAACCATTAAAAGAAATGGATGTGCAAATTTGACTCTTCCAGTGGGGAAAACAAAGTGTGCCTGCGTCGTGACAGTTGGGACCCGTTGAAGTTTTGGCATGGCCAAACACTTCGATTGGGCTCGGGGTGCGAAGTACATTTAACAGATGCAAATGTTAGCTTTTCTCTAACTGCCTTCGAATTCCGGGACACATTCCAATTTTTAGATCGTTGGTTTCTCTTCTGCTTTTTGTTTATAGTCTATTGCGAGACTTGATGTTTTGTTTTTCGGATCGATTTTATTTTATATTGCTCAAAATGGATCTGTTTCACGAATTTTAAGTTTTTCTTCCGTTTTTTTTAAAGTTTATGATCTTCAACAGTCAATTTTTGTTGCTTCGGACATCGGACAATTGGACACCTGTAGGTGTAACTGTTATCCAGTTTATATAACAGTCGTGTAATATAGTCTCTAACGCATGAACTTTTGTCTCAAATTCACCAACTTTAGACGTCCTTGCTTTAATTTGTGTCTGTAATTGATTACTTACAGACAGACTTACTTACAACGTTAGATGAAAACGATTTATCTATTTAATTATAAAGATTTATTTTTGTTGAAAACTTGTAGAATTCTAAAATATAAATTCAATAAAATAACTAATTAATCCACTTAAATCATTTATATCTTGCACTTTATTTAATTCTCATAACATAAATGTTCTTGGAATACAACGAGTGAACATTTAAAGGGAAAAGATTTAAGCGGTTTTTTCTTAAATTTATACTCTTTTTTCTATCAATTTAAATGCCTCAATTTAATTGTCCTTAATTGACATACAATCCGAAAAAACTCGTGTTTTCATAGCTGATATTCTTGAATGAACAGATACAAATAGATGATTTTAAGACAAAATTTGAAGGGAGCGACTGTAAGTTAGTAATGAAGGCTTTAAAAAAGTACTATGCTTGCTTATAGATACTCACTAAAGGAGTAATGCACCTGTTTTGAAAGAAGAACAATTTAATAATTGATACACTCCTAACCATGCTCTTATTAGTAGGCATTGACGATTGTAATCTACGGCTACCTACCGGTAAACAATGTCAAGAAAAATCAGCAATAACAAATCATAGAGAAGATGCACTTCTCAAAATAGAAGAAGACATGCTCTTAAGTTGCTATCTTAAAAAAAAACTTGTGCTCATATGTCTTTAAACAGTATGCATAGTCCCGTACATTTCCTCAGGGGGAAATTGATATGATCACTAATCTTGCTTAACGGTGATGAATTCCAGTGTGCTTAATGTAGTAGCAAGAAGCATTCTCAAGAGATTAACTTTAAGTGAAACCTCAGATAAGTATTAGTGGGTAGTGCAATTGGATTCTAAGTTTATGCAAGGAAGTGTTGATGGTTGCCCCTGACCTTGGCAGTACTGAACGTATTACTTCCGCCCATGACGTAATACCACCGGGTCTATTTGATGGACATTAATTTTCATTACATTAATTAAGTTAACACAAATACGATGGTAAAACAGATAGAAAAAACACCCTGTGAAAGGCCTTTTTCTTTGCAGAGTTAATTTTGGCACTTTTTCCACGAACTCTTTTCTCTTCATTAATTTACGCGTGGAAATGTGTAAGTTCTTTCTGCTCCATCGCTTTCTTTTTTTCCACCGTTCTACCTGTTTTACGTATCAATTTTCCTCTGGTAGAAGTTACTAGGGATGCTGTAGCTGGTTTATCTTAAGCCGCTAATGAGTATGTCGGAAAAAGTGTTGTTGTTTCGCAGTTGATTAAGCCTAAAAGACTGCAAACGGTGGATCGAACTGAAGTTGCCATCCTAACACAGACCGATACATTTTCCGAGCAACGTGTGTTGTTCACGTAGAGAGGATTTTGAATGGCAATGGCTTGAAGAGAGCGTGTATTGTAGTACTAAGATGTATGTGGCATACAACTTGAAGCTTTAATGAAAACGAGAAATGGTCGTATGTGGATAATTTTGCAGGATTCATAAAGTACCTATGTACCTGATGGAACTAAGGTGCAAGAAAAATATAGTTAGAATTTATTTTTTACATCTTTTGTATTCGCATATTTTAACAATATTATATAGCATTACATCTTATGTATCATTACAAATAATTGTAACATTCGTTTGTCAACTGTTTTTCTTCTCATTGCAGATTATGGTTTCGGTGCTATCCGATCAGTACAGCTGGTGGTAGATCCTCCAGCAGTACGACGTGGTCAACATGCAACGTTACGCTGCCTGTACGATCTGGATGACTCGCCGCTGTATTCCGTAAAGTTTTACCGAGGTTTGCGAGAGTTCTACCGCTACTCGCCGGGCCAGCAACCGAGCAAGAAGATTTTTCCCTTTCCCGGGATCAATGTCGACGTAAGTAAAGATACGTTTCAATTTTACAGAAAACAACCAGTTGATCAGCTCACTTCGATCGGTTTGGCGATCGGGGATTATAATCGGCCGCAGGTTGAAATAGAACGGTCAGTCCTGCAAGGGTAATTTAAAGGCATTTTCTTCAGCTGACACTAATCCGTCTTTTCTGATTCTTAGAAACGGAGCAGTTTTGCTACTGCGCCCGACTAGTAAGAGACTTTGGAAAAGCAAATTATGCTTCCCGGAAGAGGAGATCGGAACTCGCTCGCGAAGACTTCGTTAATGTTCATGTTGTCTGTAGTTTGTTTTCTGATTCCACATCACTAGCTCTGAGAAATCCTTTTTGCAGGCAAACGTGACTTGCTGGTGCTTAACGTTGTTACGTCTCCTGGACGAAGCTTAACATCTCGCTTTTGCAAAACTGACTGACTTTGGGTGTTGCTTGACAAGAATTACACGAAAAAGGTCTCGCAAAAACGCACTCGAAGTCGACAAATGTCGTTAAGCGTCTTGCAGATTGTGGGATGAAAAACTAGAACTCCGAAACGAAACGAACTGATAAGACACGATTACATTTCGAGATGATTATTGTTAGGTTCTTTGGTAGTAAGGTTGTGCCGGTTTTTTTTTCTACTCATGAGACGTGTTTTATCGTTTTGTGTTTCGCAGCCTTTTTCGTAGCCATCCTTCGTTCGGAAGCTTGTACCCTTGAAAAACACGAAGGTCGTTAAACATATTAAACAAATAAGTAATCTTTCTTGGGTTTGCTGTCCGTGCATTGTGAATACACCGGTTGTTGCTTTTGGATGGTTTGACTCACTCTCGTAAACAAAAACGCAAGTGATTTCAGCTAAAAATTTGATCGTTTGCACTCGGGTGGATTTGTGGAAAAGTTATGTTTACCGCCCTGCAACCTGAATGAGTTCTTCAAAGGCGCGGGATTTGACTTTGAAGAGGGCAAAACGTCTCGTTTCGTGCTTTATTTAGTTCATTGTCCTCGTTTTTGCTAAAAAAATGATCGGCTCGGGCCGGGCGGACTGGTTTTATATAATTTCTAGAAGGGTTTTTTGTGCCATCAAGTGTCAGACGTGCGGATTGAATGAATGGCGTCCGTTGTTTTTCCGCTCGTTATTAACTTATTAATTATAATTGGAAGGCTGAAAGATTATCTTTCATCGTTCCGTATCCCCATCGAGCTTAAGCATTTCTATCGCTTTGTTGCTGAATTGTTGTCCCGGAATGTATCTCGAATCGGTATCGGGTACGAGGTCAATTTCCTCGATCGTTCTTAACGTTGAATCGTATAGCTAGGCTTTTGGCCCTCGTTGCTATATTTTCCCTTGGCGAAAATGGCAGTGAAATGGATTGAATTTATGTGTTGTGTTTTGTTGCTTTTGCTGAGCTGTGCAACTTTGACGAAATGAGCGGGATATTTTAAGGCGTCTGAAGAGTTCCCCTTCTGCACAGACGCTGGGATAAGGATGCTTGAGGCAATCTCGAGCGATTATTTCGGATTGGTATCTGCTTAAGCAAAAGGTTATGATAAGTATCAGAAAACGAGATCCATCCCATTCAAAAGAAGAAATAAACATAAGGTAACAAAGTTTAACTGGCCATTGCTTATAGAAGAGAATATCAAAAAGTAATGACCATTTTTTCCTTAAACAAATCAGTCCAGCAATAATAATCATACATAATTTGTGTATTAAAACAGCTGAACTTAATGAGTTGCTCCTCGACCCAAAAATAAGTATCTGATTTTCAAAGAATTGCTTGAAGTAGTTTTGCATTTAGGGAAGCTAATGTAGTTTGTTTAAAACGCTCTGAAAGGACTCAATTCAGTAGTTTTTGATTCCCCAAATAAGCTGGCTAACATCGAAAGAAAAAAAAACAAGTTTCCTTAGCAAATTGTCTGATCAATATCAGATGTGGCCGTTACGCCCATTTCCGGTTGCTGTTTATCATTGGGAATTTATCTTTCATGGTTTCTTTCCCAAGTCATGCCATCGCCTACGCGTTGTACGAGCCAATTCAAATATTTTCTGGCGGAGCAAAACACGTGAGGCTAGCAGCTTCGCAAAACTTAGCTTTTTGTGCCCCGTTGAAGCTCCAGATTCTTGACATTAGGATTTTTTCGTTTTCTACCAATTTGATTCCCGATTTTACCCACTTCGTGTTACGCGTGCTGGTAAGGCATGGGACGCAAACCGTTTGTGGTCTTCGTCACTGTGTTCGTCATTCGGGCGCATAAAACAGCACGTCCAAAATGGAAGCCAATTTGGCTGATCTGCACATCGGTGGCCGAGCGAGCATTCGTCGAAATATGTATCCAACACACGAAAGGAGTGCGTGGGTGTAAACGGACCAGGAGAATGTACATGGTTCGCTTCCTTTCCTCACTTCAGGCATCGTAACTTTTTGACTTAACATCGTTCGCTGTTTGGTATGCTAGGCGATCCATTTTGTCAGACCGTCGAAAGCGTTTGAAGAAAACCAGCCTCTTCATATAATATATTTATGAGATTATCGTCCCATGCTTCGTAGTCGTTAGCCCTCCCCCTCCACCCGACCGGAGATTGAGGGTAGTCTGGTGCCGTTCCACTTCCACGCCTTGAACGGCACTCAATTTGGACGCGAAAAATGGGAAGCTTTTCGTCTTCCTATAAATATCGTATTTCTTTCGGAAGCGTTTTGGCGTTTTCCCCACTACATTTTGGTGACCTATGATGCTTAATGTACGATATACATACATGTATGGTAACATATTAGGTGACCATCTTTTGTGCGGGGCTTGTTTCGCACGACAGAACATAAGTTAATGCTTCGTCCAGTCCGCACTAGACGTCCTTTACCGTGAAGAAACTCCAGGGGGACAGAACGATCCAGAGAAAAAAAATACGATAAAGAATACTGATGAAGCGTGTGAGTGTGTGTATCAGTTATGGAAAAGAAAAAAAAAAACGTTGGCATGTCCACACTTTTTACAACAGCTCGATTTGCGGATGCCGGCAAACCTTAGCAAACCAAAAGACAGTGGAAGATTGGAGTAACCTGACATGCTGAATCGTTAATAGTTAAGGATGAAATAGAGGGCACACACATATACGCCAACGAACAAAGATACACATTTGAGAGAGAATATGACAAAGAATGCGAGGTGGAAATATAAATCGACGGAAAAGGGATGATGGGATCACCGGAATTGACGGGATGTATTAAATGGAGCGAGCTAGCGTTTGATACTGAAAATCGTTTGGGGGTAAATGGTTGCCATTTGGTGACATTTTCCATCGTCAATCCTCAATCTAAATGGTTAAAAAAGCACGAATTGAACAGCGAGCCTTGTTGATCAGACGACAACGTTTCCCTTTTTTCTTCTGTCCTGATCTCCTAATACATTTATTCGATGTACGTGAGCGACTTTTTTCTCTCCAGTTGTCCCAATTGCCGGAGTAAAATCGACAGCAGGACAGAAAGCAGTAGCAAATACTGAGAGCTCTTTATAGGGAGAAATGAATGAATTATTGCTTCGGTCATAAATATGGAACAGATATATTTATCTGACTGCTAAAGCGGATCAGCGTCGCGCATGTGAAACGATCAAATTCTTATAAATGATGGTTTTGGTATTATCCGGGATTGAATATCCATTTCCGGTCGCCATAACTGGTGCCGTGTTGTCAATAGAGCGGCTTGCTGAAAACGTGCTCACTGTGTGGTTAGAATTCATTTCCAGCTGATCGGCTTCTGAAGGGTTTGATGTGGCGTGAGCTCATTAACGATCCGGGCATATTATGCACGGGACAGACGAAGCATTCGTGATCGGATAGGGTGTGGTTGTAAAATAAAAAAAGAGCAATTTCCACTAACAAAAGGTGGCTTTGATTTCAATTGTATTCGATGCGAGAACTTAAATGTGAACATTTCAGACCGATGATGGGATATAATTGATGCTGTTCAATGTATCAAACATGAACCATCGGTAGCATTGATTTGACACGCCTTTTTATTGTTCGAAACTAATTGTATATTGTGTTTTTCTTTCACTTTCCTTCCCCCTACAGGCTTCACTGTCCGACAACCGACAGGTGGTTATCAAAAATGTTGGCTTCGGACTGTCGGGTAATTTTTCCTGCGAAGTTACTGCAGACGCACCATCGTTTTCTACCGCCACGGAACACATCAGCATGCAAGTAGTGGGTAAGTTACCTAACCCTGACAGCCACTGTTAACGTTTGCAGTCGCTTGAATTACGTTTGAACGGCACCAAAGCCGTCCCATGTCCCTCGACACAGAAAATCCACTTGGTTTCCCGGAAAATTCGAACTGTTTCCGAACTTGTATGGAGACGCGGTTAGTGTACGCCGCCTGAGGATGGATTAGGCAGTTGGATTTTGGTAAAACTGAAAATGATTATGTGCCTTTGTGTTCTTCGGTTCAGCCGTGTGTGGTTTGAAGCACACATATATACACACACCGCCTTTGAGGCTCTTCGGTGTGCTGTTTTTCCGCACGACTTGGGACCAGTTTGGTGCAGACCGATGAGCAGGGCGTAGGACAATTTTCCGAATGGATTAAATTTATTCAAATTACGTACATTCTAAGGAACAGAGGACTATCTGTTTGTACGGGTGGCTAACATGCTAACATGCTTGCGCAACGTTCGGTGGTGGATTGAAATCCGTATAATATGTAGCTTTCGCCGGTTTGCATGCAATTAGGTTCCATTTCCAGAAGCTGACTAAGTAGCCTTCACGGTAAAGTAAACTGTTTGTGCATTTTTTCTTGACATTTCATGTGTGTGCGAACTTTAAGGTTTACATTTTATTAAGTTTTCATAATAAACATACTTCTTTGGCATCCTAGCATTCAGGGCGGCGGTAAATGAAAAGGACTCCCAAAGTATGGTCACAGTACACAACGGCGTAGAACCGAATGCAAAAAAAGCGAGCATAACAAAACAGAAACAAAATGCACCACAAAAACGAGTTAACCCAGGGACGCCAAGGGTTGATCAGATAATTGACGAATCGACTTGCGGGACCGCTATCGAAGCCCGGGGATAGGATCGTAATGTTGTTCATGCCGTACAGAATGGAACCGTTTTGGGACTTTTTACCGTTAAGGTTTATCTCGCTAGCCCCAAAAATTCGTTACGAAAGGGTACGCTCGGTATGACCGTTGGCTATGGTTCCAAAATGCTCTCCCATTGACTTGTACTTCCATTTGATGTAGTCAATTTGCGCTGGTGGGCAGAGATGGTGTACAACCGATAGAAGGAAAAGGTGGTCGTTTAGGTTAAAGCAAGTTCATTGCGTGAACATGTTTTAAATCCTCTTTTCTTTAGTGACCTAAATGTTATCAGAACTAATAAAAAACTTACTCAAAGTTCGAGTCAGCTCGAGTGTTCCTAAAAGGATGAACATGACGCTAGTGGATTGATGGCCACAGGCGGTGGCACATCGCACTGTACTGGGCTGAGCAAGAAAAAAATAACTCCCAAACATGACCTATCATGAACACAAACATAAACACCGCATTTTTGTCTCCCTGGTCCCCGTGTACGTTCCTGCATAGCATATCAAGATGCTTGCAAGGCAATATGAAGAGCTAACCAGAATGACATCGATTTTAGTGCCACTTGGCCATCTGCTTCACGTTCACGTAGTGGATTGTTGATGTTGCCATACTTTTTGTTGTTGTTGCTGCTGCTCTTTTCCATTCGCTTCCTGCACCGTCCAGCGGCCGAACGGTGGTGATGCTCGTTTGTCTTTCCGCACATCCTGACCATTTCGGTTTGCAGCCCCGGAAATGTTTAAGTCCTCGAGTTTTCCCTTTCACCCATCCGCTCCGGTTTGCAGATAATAATAGCATCAAGCTTCTCGTGGAAACCGGCAGTGCAGTGAGTGGTGAAATTTAATGGCGGAAATGCAATTGTCGTTTCCATGTGCTACCTCTCTTCCGCTTCCCAGCGAGAAAAAAGGATGGTAGAAAGAGAATGGATGGCGCACCATCGGAAGGTGAGAGCTTCGGAGGCCGATGTGGGGCTGTTGCAAAATAACAATATCAAGCTGTGTGCCAACCGAGGACTACGGATACATTCCAGGTTTGTGCTTTTTGGATTGTTCGGTAGTGATTGTTTGGCTCCCACTTGGAAGCGATGTTTTTCTCCACTTTTCAGAACATCCTGTGTTGGTGATCGGTTTTTTTTTTTTTATTTCACTTTCCTTATTTTGCTGTTTGTTTGCAGCGCTCGTTCCGCATTAAAATACCACTGTCCGGTGCACTTGAATCTCAAGAAAATGTGCATGCCGTGCTTCGATTCGTGCCATCGGGCAGTGGAAAATTGGGTAAAAAAAACACCAAGTTTGAGTGGAAAACAACGGCAAAAATAAATATTTTATAACGATCCTCTCGAACTGTTGCGGAGTAGACCACTTCCTTTGACGTCGCACCGCTGAGATACTTTGTCATTGGCTCTTGGCCTTTTTCGTGACCGAGGTTCGCTTTCGGTCGCCCAAGTTCCATCTTGTTTACGTTGGTTGCAGTAATGCTTTTTTTCTGCCCTGAGATGTTGTATAGTGTGCTTGTGGCTTGGTGGTGAAGTAGTTTTTGTTTACGGGAGCTATATTTATGGTATGTTGCGGGTTGCTCGCTTGTTGTAAGGTCATTCATCGTGTCAATCTGTGCTGGGTTTTTCTTGCAACAAAAGAGCTTACAATGCTTATTCAGTAGCACCTCTAAAATTAGGAACCATACAGAAAGTTGTATTACACATTTAAATGCTCTATGAATGATCCCAATGTGTTATTTATGGTTTCTGCGGGTGTGTTCCTTAACTTGCAGTATACAGAAAAACGGGTGCAAATTTGGCAGCGAAATCTCTGCCATTCCGGCATAAATATGCAACGAACACACAGCCATTGGGTGCGGTTCCACTGTCATAAACTATGGCTGCCATTAAATCTTTCTTGCACGCTGGTGCAAATGCTTGGTCCTCTTTACCGGATCGAACGCACTCACCTGTGGTGAAATATTTCGATCGCATAAATAATGTTGTTTGTGTATGCTTTTTCCCGCGTTCATGGCCGAGCAACGAACTTATTGAACAAAATCCTGTTGGGAGATGCAAATCGTGTGCCGGGAAAATGGCAAGCAAGCTTAGAAATTTGGGCAATATATTTCGATCCTTCCCACACACAAATAAATACACATGGATGGCCAGAAATGGACTATTAAGAAAGCTGCATTTATACGCGGTCACGTTTCTGAGCGTTATCAGAAGATAACTTGCGTAAAAAAGAACAACAAACAACAAAAAAATGAAAATAAGCTTTTTCACGAATCAATGGCATACCCATAATGCTTCTTCACATTGAGATTTTTTAATTGAACTCACACTTCTTCTACTCAGGCTATACAGTTATTGAAAAGTCTTAATTTATATAATGAATATGAATGAATATAAAGACTTGATTAATATTTAACATAAATTTGCAAGAAATTGCTTTGGAATAGAAAACCCGTAACAAAACAATGTTCTGATTGTTAAACATTATTTCAAGGGCCTTAGGAATTGTTTGGCCTTCTAATTTCAAGTTCAACTTTGCGTTTCAACTTCAAAATCTTTTTTTTAAGTTATAAATAACAATAATCGACAACAATTTGAAGATTTGAGTAACAATAATGCTTGTGAAAAGTTTGTTGTCATAGTATCTTATTTGTATAATCGTAGTTTAACATTGTTAAGCAACCCTCTAATTCCAGGCATCTTAATTTAAAACCACTGTTTAGTTATGAATGATGCTAGGATTATACATATGACATATGAAGGTGTCATACTGTAGGTTTTTTGTTGTCTTCTGGCAATAATTTTCAGTTCATAACGTGTCAAGCTTTGCCCTACAAGCCAATAATTTGTCGACTCAACAACTTGCTCAGAATCTGCCCCGTCTGAAGTTTTGATTTTCTGCTTTCATTTGTACATGGACTTTGTCCAAAACTGACGAAACACTCATAGCCGCGTTCAAGATGAAGATTGTTGGCCTCGTATGTGTGAAAGTACAATGAAGGAGCCGTTATAATTACGAGTTCGACAGTAGCTATCACTATCGTGGGTCGAATTGGACTCACCAGGTTCCGGTGATCTGATCATGTCATGAAAATGACACAGGTCGATCTATCCCGTAATGTTCGTTTAGGTAGTCCACATGGACAGAGTAGGCGTGGGAGTCCCAAATTGAGATGAAGCGATGGTACGCGATGATGCGTCCTCCAGAGGGGTTAAGGATTGGCAGACGTCAGCGCTCGACCGTGAGCGGTTAAGAGTCCCGTAGTGGTGATTTTGGTAATAGAAGCAAAGGCACGACCAGCTACCAATAAAGTTTAATTTTACTTTTGGTATCGACTTGGTAGAATTTGGTAGATGCTAATATTCGGATAAACAGTTGAAGGTGTACTCTACCTACAAAAACTTCCCTGGTAAAAATCGCGCAATAAGCCAGAAATGTCCAGTACACGAATTTCTGCTCAAAGTAAAGTTGTGACGCCTCATTGTACAAAACCCTCCCAGGATTTAGCGTCGTTTCATTGGGAGTCCCCGATTACACATCCTGAATATTCACCAGACTTGACACTTTTCAGACTATCACTTATTAGCATCGATGGGCCACGGGCTTGCTAAGCAGCGTTTCAATTCCTCCGCAGACGAACAAGAAATGGCTCAACGAATGGATTGTGATCATAGACGAACAATTGTTTGGCAAGGTATTAACAGAAAAAAGACTAAAATGTGTGTCCAACCCCGGCCATTACTTGGAATTATAAACAATTAACAATTTTCGATAAATAGGCGTTCATAAAATTCTACACAAAACAATGGTTTCATATTTGTAGACTAGAAATTAATACATTTTGAATAACAACAGAGAGCACAAAGCACAGCACCAGCACAAAAGCAACTATTAATATATTTTAATTAAGAAGAATGGCATAGGCATAGAGGCATAGAGTGTATAATGTAAATAAAAAATAACCAAAGAGCAACACAACTGTTCTGGCAATACTGTAAAAAAATTAAAAAATTTAATATCGTGGGAAAAAATTAGTTTGTAAAAATGTTTCGAAAATACACATATTTGTACGATTATGTCTATGATTTGTTCAAAATCTTGTAAATTGCTAAAATTTGTATGAAAAGGCAATTTGAAGTGATACAGAAGTTTACGAACTTTGTTGTATCGTTAAAAATAGAAAAAAGCATCACAAATATAATACATTCAGAATAAATGACACAAATTTTCACGTTTCCTGTGAGTTGGTACGCAAATTTGTGTTGTTCTGAAATTCTATCGCATTAAGTTTTATATTGCTGCTATGGTTTGCGTAGAACTATGTATGCAAATGATTTATGCAAAATACTTCGATTTATACATTACGAATAAAATACATCAACGAAAAAATTTTACTTTCGAAACGGTGTATTCTCTGTAAACACTCTGACTTCCACGCAAGTGCAACCCTTAAAACAAAAAGTAGCAAATGTGGGCAGATTTTAATTGAAATCTACTTTTTCCAAAAAACTCGTACGTGTGCGTTACCTTCATCACCTGTCTGTGACGCGAGCTTTGCCTTCAATTCGGCGTACAAAACCATTTCATTTTTATTTACTTTCACTCGAGGCGTCCTTCTTCAAACAATTGCTTCACATTATTGTGAACCTTCAGCAGCTTGACACAGGATATGAGGGTGGGATGAGATTGGTAGTATGCGATAGAACCGTGTTGATTTCAATTCCGTCGCTATTGAAAGATCAAATAGCCGATCAACTCGAATGTGGCGGGGTAAGTAACCGCGGACACAGAGCGGTAGAAGAGCGGTGGGTGTTGATAGAAAATGAACATAAACCATCTGTCAACGCTGACATAGGGTGGTGGTCCGATGCGGCGACCCGAAGTCAACGGGAGTCCATACCAAGAAATAGGAGAAACTGATAACCCATTCTCATACGGTTGTTCGCCAATCTACCAACTCTACGTCAAAGGATCTTTAGCCCATCTGCACAAGGGAACTCAGGAAAATGGGAAAGCGATTGGTCGTACCGCACTGCCGCGGGAAACCCATTTTCCTTTCCCCTTAGCTGGTGTCGAATCGTACAATAGTGATTCGGGTAATAACAACCACCGCTCGGAATAGTTCGAGAGTGAGAGTTCCCATTGTTCGAAACCAATCCCCAAGCAGTTTTCCCTTGCCTCGGAAGGTGAGTGGGGAGGATGGCGACGCAGTAGCGCTTCCAGTTTCGAATTGTCGAATTGAGGGTGGGTGTGCAGTGCGGCTAACTGTTGCCCGTTCGCTTTGATGTCGATCGTTTGGTCGTGTTCGTTTTGGCCGTAGCATTCGCCCATACGGCGGCACAAACGACCGGCTAAACAATCAAAGGCTCAACGGTACTGCTGCCGGAGTTTGTTCCGCACGGCGAGAATCATTGTCGGGGCGTTTGTTTCGGTCCGGTCGATCAGGACCTATTCGACGAGATTCGTAGTGTGGTCTTGTGCAGTGTGCGAATACTCACCACCCTTACCTTTTTTTTCTCGTTCATCGCATCATCATCGGATGTCGTGTTTCGACCGAAACGGGTCCTACTATTGCAAAAAAGCTGCCGGTGTACCGGGTTCTGGGAATGTCGTTTTTTTCCTGGGGTTTGAGTAGCAGTTACGGATCGATTTATTCGGGCTGAGAATTAACTCGGAACAAGAAAAGAAAATGCACACACAGAAACAACAGCAGTACAAAAACTGGAACCCTGCCCACAATACTTCCTTTGGCGTTTGGGTTTAAGGATGTCGAAAATAAGGGTATCCATTGCCCGGACGTGAAAGGCGGAAGCATTTTCGGCCCATGTTCCGCATGTTTCGCACAAAAGCAATACCCGAATGTGACACTTTACGCCCAGCATGAGCTTTTGTTTTTCTTCGTTGCCATAAAGGACGCAGGGTCTGTTTCTTTGCCAAATGAAGCACCGCTATTGCACACAACAGCTTTGTACTGGTTGGTTTGTTGGTTGGTTGGGTGTGTTGCGTTTGTGTACGGTGTCCATCGTGTTTATCGTTTTATGGTCGTACGTACTACCGCCCTGCAGTGCACGGAGCATGGTGGTAATTGTTTTGTTCTGTTGTCTTTTCCGAGCAGTCAATTTCTTTCATTTCTGTGTGCCATCCCGGTATGAGTGTCCTCGAATATAAAGCTGCTGCTGGATGGACGATTTGGTTGGTCAGTGGGTGCGATACGATGGCCATTCAATCGACCAGCGTAGCATTGGTAGAAAATCGATCGAGTACTCGAATATACGTTGTTTGTTCGACAATGAAAATCCCTCCCATTGTAGAACCCAGGTCTTCAAACCGGACAAAAAGGACGTAGTTTACGGGCGTCCTAGTGGCTATGATACGAACGTATCGGATATGTGTGCGTATTAGTTTCTTCCACACCCCCGGAACCTAGAGTCGATCGAAACGGACCGGAAACGGCATTGAGTGTTATGAAATCGAGCATTTGTTTGCTCTTATCGTCTGTCATGGACGAACAAATATGTGGTCACATACCTGGCCCAGTGCAACGATGCTTTTAGTCGAGCTTCATTATACCACACGCAAGGTGAGAGGATGCTGGAAATGCCACACATTGTAGAACAATGCTCTAGAGGGTATTTACATGTAATGTTCTTCTTTTTTCGTTTGTAACAGGTATTGATTTGCTTTTCAGAAAATTTTAACATGTCCAGTACCGAGTGCTAGGCAGGAAAATGGTTGCATAATCTCGATGGGCATAGAATCCTGACAATATGTAATTGATCCATTGAATTGTACGGTACCTTTCAGAGAGGAAAGGTATTTGAAAAACGTCTCTGAAGAATGTTTCTGCAGAACATCAAGCATATTATGGAAAAAGGTTACATAAATGCTTTTATTGTAAATTACTGGCTGCATATTGATGTGGAATAATCTTGTCAAGTTCACTGACATGATTAAAGTTCTACCAATACCTCTATTAGTTACTGTGATATTTTATCACAATCTAAGTCTAGACATCAGCTATGGAATATATTCTTTGATTAATCTTCTTTCGAGTGGAATTTCAAGTTGATGAATAAATGCATTGTGTTTTAATTTAATGAGACTGTAAAGATCGTTACTCTATCGACACTATACATTCAATTTTAATATAAGTATGGAACGAAAAGCCTACGTGGGTGTCTTGAATCAATTTAAGCAACTTTTTACTACTTGCAATTCTCCAAAAACATCTCCAAACCGCCCCTGGAAAAGAGTTACAACTACGTGGGAAAATACCTGCATTCAACGGTGAGATTTCCTTTTTATTTTCTCCTTCCATCAACACATTAAAGAGAAAATCCTACACAATGAGCAGTGTACTAAAAAGGCGTCCAAAGCATACGCTTTCTGAAGACGATCTCGGTGGCTGTTGGCTTTTATGATCGTCCACAGTGTGCACCATTCATTTTCCATTTGCGCTCACCTCCAGCATTCACGGCGTCCATGTGAATGTACTACTATGAGGCGGATTTTTCATCTTTTCTGTGTATGCTTTTTCTACTCACCTGCATCCTAACGAGGCACGAGCGACGAAATAACACGTTTCATGCATCCGCGCTGCAACGGATCGCCGGAAGTGAATGGCGAAAGGAAGAAAAGAAGTAAACCTACAAAAAATGTGTTCACATCCCTCGGCCGAAGCTGAGAAAGTGTGTCTGCGCTTAAAGTTTATGTTGTTTCTCACTTGTACCGGTGTCATTGAAGACGCTTTGGTTTTTTTTACCATTTTGCAAACACACCACTATACCGCGTGTGGCTTGACGGTGAAAAATATGCGACTATCCTCGTGAGCTTTTGGTTGATTTTTCTCCAGTTTGGAACACCTACCTTTGTGTGTTCGTGAGGAAATGTTCGTTTCGTTTAAACTACTGTACAGTGTGTATGTCGCGGTTCGTGTGGTACATTTCAGCACCTTTGCTTGGGTCGATAGTTAGCGGAAAAGCAGCAACATAAAGCGCACATATGCCCCACTTATCAGTGGAGACATTTGTCCGCATGAGGAGCTTACTCGGTTGGGTAAGGGCGAGCTTCCGTCCGTTGTAGAGGTTTTTTTTTCATATTTTGAGATTTTCCACTCTTTTCATTCGATATGGTAGTTGTGTGTGTGTGTGTGTGAAAAATACATCTCATGTTCATATTGATAAGCATGAAAAGAAAAATTGAAACGCACCCAGCTAGTACTAGTTAGGGATACACTGCTTGAAAGACGCATCCTTTTTCGTGATAATCTTTTGCATGCTCTTGCTCTCCACTGTAAGGTCTTTTGTTAGACATCACAGTATAAGGTCCTTGCCCTTTGCTCGTACTGGTATTGCCGTATTGCCTTCCAATTTCCATTGTGTCGAAATTTTTGGAACGACATTTTTGGGAAATTGACGATCCAGTGACATTGTGCCGTTGCAAGATTGACAGGCGAAGGACAAAGGATGTGCAGCACACGGTGCCTAACCTTTTGCATGTTTTTTTTTGGTTGTGTGTATTCCCCATTCTTTTTTTGGTCCCAATCGCAAAGACGCCTTATTGCCCTGCATCATGCAATCGCCCAAGGCGTGCTGTCCTGCAGGTTTTACGAAGCATATAAAATGCGGATCACGTCTCAAGTTCAATTTTGAAGCTTTTTAGCGTTGCCATGGATCCCTTTCGGTGAGTTGTTTCAATAGAGTGTTTTTTTTGTTTTCGATGTGTCTCCCTCTCTTTCTCACGCTTGCGTTTAGTGCAGTCGTGATGTTACTTCTGGATGCCTTTCAGTGCATGTGCTGTAATTTTGTTGCCTTAGCTGGCAGGAAAATGTCTACGTTCGGAAAGAAACAACATCACAAACGAGAGTGTTCGAAAGTACGAAACAAATCATCACAGAGTCAGGTAGCGGGCCAATCTTTTTTTAGCTGAAAATGTTCCGTGTTTGCAAGTCCCGTTCTGATACAACTTCAACGAAAAATAGGTAGAAAATTTATGAATTCTTCCGAACTTTTCATCAGCAAGCTACGTGCTCGAACACAGCACTGGGCGTAAACACGTCGCAGCCACTTAAACTGACCAGTTAACAATGATCCTTTGCGCACCATCATTTAAAAGTCCGTAGCTGTTTGTATTAGATTTACAGTTGCAGAGATTATGGTGCGACAATTCCTAGTGTTTAAGAAACGAAAGTAAAGACACTTTACAACGGCTGAATGAAATCCTATTGCAAGAATTCTTTGTATTAAAGCTGTGTTTTTTAACGATTTACACAACGTTTCAATTAGTGCGTTCAAATGAAACTCACAGCAAAAGAGACATTTCATAGTAGATCTTTTGATCTTACTGCCTTACAAAGTATCAATTGCCCGCACCGTGTGGTGTATCTTCAGTAAAACTCGTTCCCAAAACGTAGCTGATTGTGATGTTTGGATGTATTTGAAAAAGGTTATTGCACGAGCATTTGCTTTGTTGATTTAGGTAGATGATGACGAAAGACTATTTGAGTTATCAAAGACTATATGGGCTATCAAAGACTATCTTGGTGAAGCTCTTAGTTATGCAGAATTAAAGGAACCTCATAACATACACTTTCAAATTTTGAAGTAATGGGTGTTCAATGAAATCCTGTATTGGGTTTATTGAAGTTTAATTGTCTGGTCTGGTTCGATGGACGGTAAACAAAATATTCTACTGCAGAATACTTCGTATTCATATGTTTCATTTCAGCCACAGCTGGAAGCTATAAGGAAACGTTACGAACCAAAGTTCGGTTACTTCGACCAGACAGTCGTGCAGCACGTCATACGGCGGAAATCAAACCATGCTGTTCATGCAACTCGTTATCTAATTAAAGCCAACCCAAACATGCTGCCCATATCAATTTCAATCAAATTGACTAGTCGGAATACATGCACACACAACCACGCGCCCACCGTTCGTTGAGTGTCGGCATGTCCGGCCGGAAGTTTGGGCATGCTCTAGATTAGGTTAGGGAAGGACAACGACGAACGTCAAACCTTGTTACCCATCATTGAGCGAAGATACCTTCTTGAGGGCTCGTGACTGGCCAAAAGCTTCCAGTGAGGCGTAGACTGTACCGTGACTTGAAGTTAATCACCATGTCAGGTCGGTTGTTGAGGTTGCGAGCAAGGAAAATGCAGGCCGGAAATTAGTGGGCTGAAACAGGTTTGTGATGTGTTTATTAGCGCTACACCTTACGTCGGGTGTTGCTATATTTGGAGTATCCGACCGGCTGGAAGGTGTTCGAGTATGCTTATCTTACTGGATAGTGTCCACACCGCGCCGTGCCCCGTGTTCGCACTCATAGAGATCTCTGGCGGGTAGAATTACAGGCAACCGGAAAACACTGATTCCGTTAGACGGCAAACTAATAATGCCTTCATCTTCAGAGCCATCATTATCATGCTAAGCCGTAACGGTGCAAATTCACCATATGCTTTCGGCGACCGTTTTGACCGTTTAGTGAACTATCTTTCCTTCTACCTAAAATGGTTCAAATGTTTCCTTGAATTCGCGATGTTCACATTATGCATTGCCTTTCACGTCAAGTGATCTGTTAGAACTGCAACCGTTTTTCTTCAAAGCTTGTGATTTGTGAAATCAAATCATTGTAAAAGGATTAGCGTACGGAAAAAACCTCTTCAGGTATTTTAGCCCATAAATTTTCAGACGATTTATGGCTTTCCCAAACTAAGACTAACATGCCCAAGAATTACCGGGAACCTCTGATCTCACTATCCAGCATACGTTTGCACTAGGATAAGCTTAACAAACGTAAACACCCACAGCACCAGCACAAAACGAGTGCTTATATGTACACCAACAGCACGTCGTCGCCGTTGGGAATGCCCGCTTTAGTGGTTCGAAAAAGCTTATGCTAATGTTTGACAGTTCGGACAAGTTTGACGAACGAGGATTGCGGAAAGGCGATAGGAGGGACAACATTTTGCACGCTTGAATTAATCTCACGGGTAAGAGGAAAATCTTTGCTGCTCCATCGTATCATGGAGACGCCTGGTGCCTCATCCACGCCTGAGGCTCTTTAGTACGTCTGTGTTCTTGACGCTATCCGTCCTTCTTCATCGCTGACGTGGAAACGCCAAGAAGCATACAGGTGTTAAAGAGTTATGCTAGCGTGAAACAAGAATGGCAAAGACGATAGCGGTGCCTCGGTGAAAATTTATTTAATATGGAAATTAGCCTTGCTCGAGTCGCGCACACCTGCATGATCTCGTATGTAAGACCTTTAGAAGCATGCGGAAACTGTCTCAGTTTCCCGAGGCATTAATTCTCATCGCTACAGCGGAAGGCTTCAGTGTACGTACTTCCACCCGCATCACAGGCTTATTCTCACCTTGATGGATTAGGGTAGTTTTTGTCGAGCGTGTGTTATTCCTTGTTGGAAAGGCACCGACTAAGCGTGCTGTGTCAGAATCTTTGACATGAGCCCACTCCTCTACCGACCATCTTGTGCCCGGTGGGGATTACGTCGTACGACACAATGTCGCTGGCGGTGCAAATGCAATCAACAAGTTTGGGCGGAAAATTGCTTCGATAATTTGTTTCCGTTTGAACGCACGGCAATTTAATTAATTTGCAGACAAAACATGATCATTCAAAGAGTTTTTACAGCGAAGGAACTGTAGGTAGTGGTTGTTTGAAGAGCGAAATACAACGTTTCGTCGTGTCCGCTGCTGTGCTTGTTATCCATTATTTAAATAAGTTTATCCCATGCAATATCATAATTTTAGACTCATGTTCTTACAACAAGTTAACACTAAACACTTTTCAATTAAAAAACCATAACATTAATAAGAAACAAGCATAAAGAAATAACTTCATGAATTTGTCAACAATTTTTCAAGCTCGTATCTGATGTTCTTATTAATTTCAATCAAGTTCAATACGAAATGTTTAATACGTTGGCTGTCGACACTTTTCATGCATGTACATTTTTTTTCATATGATTCGCTTTTTAATCCAAAACTTCTAGTATATCAAAAATGTTAGTCACGATAGCCGTAGTCAACGTGTTTAAAAGAATATTATGAATTTTTGCTTTAAAACTTCATAATTCTCGCTTTTTACTTTGTACAAATATGATAAAAATTGTCAACATCAATCATTACGTTATCCTTTTCCATGTTCATCCAGAGCACAAATATTCTTCCTCACTCATACATTGAAAATGAAATCTGTTATAAACCACGAAAGCAGTTACCATGTTCTGTGCGTTACATACGACACACGCATGTCACAAGCTATGATGAGAAAGATATGATGATACTATTGCGATGTTTGTCTCGAATTGTGGTTCATGCCATCCCCAGGCATACAGCTTGGTGTCATGGCAATATCTTCTTGAGCCGCTTTCGCCGTTAACAATTAATGTCAGCATTGATGGCACGCTCAGGAACACACACACACAGCACTGAAATGAAGAACTAGTATCCCTTTAGGACAATTTCGTAACCCACTTCACGCGACAGGCCAGAAACTTTTCGCCAAAACCCATTCAACAGTCGCTATCAACAATCGAAATCGTTTGAGAAAGTTTTCACCACAAACAAAGGTTTTGATCGTCTCCTTCACTGTCTTTCTTTCCGCTCCAAGGTGGTCCCTTTGCTGTTGGCTTTGTGGGAGCTTTGCTCAATTTCACCATTTTCCAACAGTTCTAACTGTCATATCATCCTTTATCCCATGGCTCGCTTTGCTTTGTTTCGCTCACTCCTGCATACATTTGTGAGGGGTGACGAACATAGGTAGTGAACTGGTGGTAGGTCATGTGAATTTCCTACACTTTTTTCAAGTGATTCAGCGCGAGCTAACGGTCCTGGCGTGGGAAAGTTAAACGCGAGACCTCTTAACGTGTAATAGCTTTGGTCGCGGTAACAATGGATTCGACGATGGGAATAATCATCGCTCGAGAAGAATGGTTGTACGGTATGGAAAAACAATGGCTCCATGTGAGCATACATATCCTTCTGCACACAACCCACCCAATACATACACAGACATATTCGTTCCCATGCCAAAATAAGCGGGTGTGAATCAAAGCAAACATAATTTACACGTACGCGACATAACGTCGAAAACCTCGAGTTGGAATCGCGCGAGCACGAGATTTGGTGGCTTATCACATACGCGTGCAACCACGACGGTTCGTTTGTGAGGGTGAAACACCATGGAAGCAAGAGGATTCGTGAACAAAAGGATCACAGCAGGCAGCGACCGATTGGTTGCGGTGGTGGTTTCGGCTCGTTCACCTTGCATATAATTCCACTTCAGTATCAGACCTGGTCGCACTACCGACACGAGGTTTTTTGGAAAGACGTTCAGTAACTCAAGAGCGATTGGCAGCAGGAATGTGGGAGAGTGTACGTATGTTGAAGAAGTGCTTTTGTTATGTTGACATCTGCTTCTTAGTGTGACACATCATCGTCGTCGTCACATCTACGCCTAGGGAGAAATAGCGCGGAACCTATTGTTCAATGGTGACTGACGGCAACATGCTGTTCGTCATGTCACCGGGACGCTCTTGTACGAGCATTGCTGAACGTGAGTAAAACAGTAACACATCCCAATCGCATCCGCAGATACCATCGAGCTTTGATTAGGTGATCGTATTTCAACTACAGCATGCATGCGCGGAAAGTAAAAGAATTGCTAAAATTAAGATAATGTTGAGGCAATGTGAGATGGGCTGGTGCGTATCGGCGTTAATACCCGAGAGGACCAATTATTCGTTTTTGGAATTGCCTTGGGAATTGTTATTTTGTCCCTGTCTGAAGCTTAAACTTCTGCATCCCAATTGCATAATTTCTGGTGTAGAATGGCTGGAAGGGGCAGCTCTTCGTGTGTTTTGCTCACGTGCAAGAATAGCACATTCGTCAGCTGATGATTGCGCAAATCTCGCAACCATCACCGAAGAACAAGGATTGACTAGCTCGTTTGGGAAATTCCACATAATCCAACAAAAGATCGTAAGGTTACGGTGAAGGCAAACCCGATTCAACCACCCACTGGTGATGTTGCTATAGTTGACTGAAGCTGATTGGAAAAGTTCCAGACGGCAATGAAAAGAGTGCCAAAGGGTTCATTAGGATTTAAGCACGTCCCTAATCTTCACACATTAGTTTGTCAGGTTTGTTCGGCAACGCAGCATTATGACGGGTTGCCATGAGGAGAGTCTTCTGGTTTGCCGGAGTTTAACTCGATCGTGACGTTTAACAAGTTTTCTTAAAAATGCAGGTAGATGTCAGTCAGTAACGTAGAGAGAGCTGCATGCTGTCATCGATGTTGTCTTATGCTATTCTTCTGTCGTATTCGATAAGTAATCTTTTCTTTAAATATGACAACAGGTTTCATCGAACAAAATCAAGGATAACAAGAAAATGACTTTAGTATAGCAACGAGTAAAGCTTTTTTATGATGTTCGATACTATCGGTTTAAAAGGGTTTTTTTTGGTATTCAATAAGAGCTATGCATATCTAAAAACTCGAATGCTTAAAAACATAATATTTGCAAATTATAACACGCAATATTGTGAATTTATTTAACGTATTTTATGACAACTATTTGTAGTTCTAAATCATACAATTATTATTCTTTCCATATATCAAAAATGTTTTTGTATGATCATACGAGGAAAAATGTGAAAAAATAAAATTATTCCCGTACATTCCGACCGGTAAAATATTCCAAGCAGCCAGTTAATCGACATAACAGCATCTTGATGTTGTGAGCATCTGAGCAGCTGATGTCATATGACCACAACGGGTGCGTATGTTCTTTTCAAATATCAATTTTCAATCATTTCTCTTCACCGTTGTTCAACACATTTTTTGCGTGCGCGCACAACACATCTTTTCATCGTGGAACAGTTTGGCGTACACAATGAAACCATGAGGATCGTACTTTTTCGTCTATACGAATCCGTCCTGGAGAGAAACGGCCGCGATAGCATGTTGTGACGAGGGAGCTTTCTTTGGCTTGTTGGCTTCTTCCCTCCAGAGTTGTGTAACAATATTGTGCTGAAAAATGTATTCCCAAGCATATGAATGCTGATGAGTTGTTGCCAAAATCATTGTGGGCTAACGGCCGACCTGCCGCCTGCCAACTGTAGCTGTGCTCAAACGATAGGTGTTGCAATCGTTTCCACAAACGCGAGGCTTTTACATCGCGAGCGGAAAAGCGTCGCTTTATTGAGGACTTTGCCGAAAGCAAACAAACGAAAAAAAAAAGAATCTCCATAAGACGGCCGTAACGATAAAAAGCGCCCGATTTGCGTAGGGATGGAAGCATAGGCCTTGCACCCGAGTAACTTTTGCTCCCGAAGGAGCAGCCATTCCTTTTTTCATTGAACCATACTTGTCCAGTACGCGAACGCATACCTCCCCGAATGTTGATGGCCCGCAATGTACGAGGTTACGTCAGCAAAGCTGGAATGGTTGCGGGTTGTGGATGGTGGAAGTAAAATATATTACAGATATTATTGCTTATTGTAAGTGGTTTGATGTGAACGTTTGGCATTTTTCGCCGCATGTTACGTGGTGGTGGAATTTCATTTATTATTCAACATCATTGCGATTCTTGCGTCTCCCACCGCGTTCGGTCGACTTCGTCTCATGCTGCACCTTTGTCGACATTGTAAATGTCATTTTTTTAGTTAGTCTTGCTGTTGAAAGCGTTTCCAGGTATGCCGATGCTCCGGTTGCCCGTGCGTTAGGAAGCATCAAATTTTATGTTATCAATTTGTTGTGAATACTTACCGTTTGGCTTGACTGCGCACAAAGAGATGTACAGTTAGAGAGAAAGAAAAAATAGCGTGCAAGTATTGTCGAGTGTAATCCTCTTACCATGAAATGGGTTGGGAAATTGTAATTATTTGGAGCATTCAAATGTGTTTTTAAATTTGTATGCTACGATTTGGTTGCGATTGTGTTTGTCTGTACACTATTGGGGAATTGTTTGGATTGTAAGAGTTATACCCTACGTGAAGTTGGGAGAAAAATATGCAAATACAAATAGCTGGACGTTTATTTATTTGACATTTGAAATTTTAAAATGCTTGTTATGTTAAGAGATTATAGAAACAATCGTTTCATTGACGATATTACGATTAATGACGTTTTTATCGACGAAATTGGCGATAATTTCACCAAGGTCAACTTCCCGGTGATGGTGGATGGAAACACAATTCACAGGACCCTTTGCAACCACCAGTGCCTTAGCGGATGGTCTAGCATGTCACCTCTTCAACTTGGTTCTATACATGGCTATACACGACTTTTTGATGAGAAATTTGGGGACCATCTGTAAGTCAATCCTAGGACTAGGAATGACTAGGCAAAAACCTAATTGATGTGGCCTTAATTATGTAATGTGGTCTAAATTTGTAAATTAAGTCGCCCTGCCAACAGATCCTAAGTTTTTAACATATAATCATGTATTACATCGATTTATTTAACATTATAACGGCAGTGATGGCAACACTGCCATCACACACAGACCTCGAGCTCGATACGACTGCGGAGCTCGATCTCTTCTCTCGACGGCTTTCATGCGACACAGTTCACTATTCAGCGTTTATTATTATTGATTATATTTTTTTAAGGTTAGGTTTAGGTGATTTAGATGTAGAGTTAAGTTTAGGAATAAATAAATTATAATTGTATATAAACAGTTTTGTTTATTCACATTTCCAAAATTTGTTTAACAAACATGCACATGCACTCGAATACTTACTACTGTACATCTTACCATTTTCGTACAAACCATAAACCATATATCACATCTATTATATCAAATCAAAAGTCAAAAATCATCTTCGATAACCGCATTAATGTTGACGTCTTATAGACACAAAGTTTGTCCAAAATTAACGGTACTCTAATATCCGCAATCGAGAGGAAACTGCTCCGAAGGATGATGAGCATTACCTGGTTTACGATAGAATCACTACCATACAGCAAAATATACTCGCCAGGATTCCAAGGGCTGGAACAACCGAACGATGAAGAAAATGGCTTTTGAGCATTACGAACGTGGTACATTTGTGGCCAACTAACTGTAACTTGTGGATTAATGTATCTGTCACTTGACATTTATGCTATTGTTTAGAATTATTTTCAAAGCTAGTATTGTGTTCATCAACAGCAACAAAATAATCCCGATTGAAAGTAATTTCTGTAGCATCATGAAACGCAATGACGATGTAACATTCTTTAGTTGTTTGCGAATCAGTAAAATAATCTCAAAATGAAAATACAACACCTTGTAAATGAAAACCTAGGAATTCAACCTTGGCACTCTTTCTCAAAATGGGTCCAATGACAAAATCCTGCCGATGTTGTTTCAATGGAAAAGCCTTTAAAAATACCAACCCGAAAGACAGCCGACGACTACCTTCATGTCGGTGCTACAGTGTACATCGTCCCACGTGTCAATCCGCGTTCACCGAATTCGATTCCTTTTTTTTCCGTAACATCACAACACCGTAGTGTGGGTCCGAAGTAATCCTCTTTGCCAGTCACGCTTCGACAACGTTCAATATCCAGCTTCATTAACCCTGGTTCACATTTGAGTTGGCGGCTGGCGCTTTCCCGTTTCTCCGGGAAGCGAACGAGAACCAAACATTCAAAGAACGACACACCAGTACGAACGTGGTCGGGCCACAATGAACCAATAAATCAATCTCGGAAATAGCAACGTAATCTCCATTTGTCTCCTCTCAATAATGTAATGGGCTTGCTATTAATGGACGGCTGGCTGCTGTGGGAGGCCAACCGTGGTTTTGATATATTTCCAATGATATCGGTGTTTATCGCGTATGGTTCTGTGTAGTGGAACTTGGTACTGTTTAAGTTTTGCTTTGAAAAAGTATGTGTATTTTTCGCTCTCGGCTATGAATATTGGCCTCATCGGGAGGATCACGTTCGAAAGTTGTAAGATGAAACGTTGTTTTCTGAAGTTTGCTTTCTGATTGTTGATGGCTAGTAGTTTCGAGACTCGATAATTTCGGTTGTTTGTTGCCATCGACATAATAGGCTTTGCATTGTATTGGCAATACATTTGGTCAATTAATCAATCCTATTGCGTTTTTCACTTTATTGCGTCGATTGCATAAAACATTCCACAAAAAACACAGCCCAAGAAATCTATTCTATTCTTACTTTAAATGTTGTCGTACAATACCACCGATCGTTAACGTTGCCACGAATCTGTGGTTCGCATGATCGATTCCAACACGAGCAAAGATGAAAATACTTGTGGAAGCGTTGAAAAAAAATGTCATCCACCGCATCCGGCAGTCGGTTTGCCACGATTTCGTCCCCGTAGTGCCATAGAGAGTTTCAAGTGTCTGTTTATTTGTTTCGCTTCAGCGCAGTGCAACGGAATTTGATGGGATTCCAGTGTCGCAAGGGCGTCTTCGTGGTTGCCTGCGGATGACAAGCGCCTTGGGGCCCACTGGGTAGTAATCCCCAAGGAGGGTCAAGATGCTGTGCTCCTTGAAGGCGTACGAGCTGCCATCGTCAGTGCAGGAATAATGCGCTTGTTTGAGATTCCGGGTGCTGTTACAAATAAAACGTTCAAAGCGGCGCTCGCTCAGTACCAAAGCTACGGAACAGCAGCTGGCTTAGAAATTGGGGAACATTGAAAAATTCTTCACCCGTCTGAGACGGTGGGAAGCAAGAAGGGCAATAAAAATCGAAAAATCCACTCTCTTATTAGAGCGTGATTTTCCGTTTTGTTCCCTGGCTGGTATGAGTTCGAAGGGGCGCGAGGAAGACTCGAGTTTTATTTACTGTGGCACATTCCGTTCATTTTTAAGGCGCTCCGTTGCTGTGATGCAGCTGATACGATAGCCAGGCGACACCGGGTCTTATTAAGTGTCAATGGCACTTTTCCGATTTCAAAAGACACTTCGAAATCGATGCCACATTCTGTGCGCGCTTGCTACTCTCTGTGTGTTGTCGAGTTCTAAATTTTCCTTGGTTCGTTCGGTTCGACTGTTTGTCAATCGCGAGTGCACTAACATGAGGTGAGGATTTGCTAAAGCTAATCGTTTGGCTTGACCTTACGATAGAAAGTTTATGGTGAATTGCTCGTTTGAATATTGTTTTCCCATTATTGTTGTACATTTTAAATCGAGTCATATGTTAATTGCACGATGACAAGCTATGTCTCTCTTAATTTATCAGCATTATGAACATCACAATAAGTGTTATCTTTAATCGTTACTATCGCAACAGCCTTCGCCGCTCAGCAGCATAAATGCAATTGTTTGAACGTGTTAAAACTTCACATAAATGAGCGTAAAGTGAATTAACAGATGTTTATTAATTCATAGTTAATGTTGTAGTGTAAGGAGCATTTTCGAAGTTGAACCTTGATCTTTTAAAAACTTTTCTCACGCATATAAATGTTCCTTCCAACCCTGTGTTTGGTGCCATATTCTACGTGCCCTACACTTGTCGTATCTGTTGCCGGAAAAGCCGCTACATCAGGCCAAGATTGATGAGCTTTCTATTAGAATTAGATCATGATTTAATGGAATATGAGATATCCATCCATCTTCAACAACAAGCCAACAACAGATCCTGGCGATGGTCGATGCTTCACATTCCTTTCACTTACTCGTGCAGCGTCTTTTCGGGGTACGGATTCAGTTTCGGTACGGCATTAGCGGGCTCCATTTATCTCCAACAACTCATTCCATCCATTCTAGCCTAAAGTAAGGGCAATCGTGCCCATTTTGGGTAATGGTGTATGGACTGCGATGTATGGAGAGCGATTTGAAGTAGCTACCGGAAATTTGCCTTCATCGTGCAGTAGCAAAATAGCTCGGTATGCGTGTGTGCGTGTGTGTTCATTAATGATTGTGTGTGGTATTGTATGGCATGCGGGTTTGAGCTGTAAGATATATGACTTGGTAAAATTTCCCTTCCGAAAAAGCAAACTACCCTGAGAGCGCTAAAGGGAATGCAAATTTAGGCAAATCAATTAAAGCTAGCACAGGACTTTACTTACTGATACGTGTCAGCCAATCCTACTGAGCAAAAGCAAAGTGTATTATTCGTTGATATTTATTAATCAGTTCGGAAAATTTAGCACTATCCAACGGAAATTAACTTTATTAATTCAAATTTAACTACAAAATGCATAGAAAAAGGAAATTGAAAAAAGGACTATTTCGGAAACGAGTCTTTCTTCTGGGATTTAACAGCACTGTAGACTTCCCCACAGTAGCAGCCGAACTTGCCCACATTGCATGACCACTAAAACCGCATCACTTTAATGCACTGCAAGCGATCGCCCAGCACGTCCTGCTGAAATGAACACTTTGGTGTCGAATTGCCGGCCCAAGTGTTGTTCGCCATTGATTTATCGATCACCGTGCTCGGCCGCAGATACACACACCGGTTGACCCTCTCACAATGCCCCATGCTTCCCAGGAGCGTGGGGTCGAACGGTAGGAAAACCCCACCAAATGCTCCAAGTGGAAAACCGCACAACATTAGTCACATGATTTCATTTAAAGGTCAATTAGAGGGACCATTATTTAAAAGGACCTGCTCGACACAGTTCCACTGCTGCGACCGGCGACCGACATTTGTCGGTGTCATCGTTTCCGTCTTTACCCGGTCCAGTGGCCAGTTTGTCGTTGGAGATATTTTGCAGCATTTTCAGGTTTTTTTTTTTCGTTCGTCATTCCTTTGCCTTCGGAACCGATTTCAGGTTCTGGCTGTTTCCTGATCGTTGGTTTCCAGCCACCCACCCCCCCTTCCTAGCTGCATCGTCCGGCTGAACGACATTAAACTGTGTAACGATGGTCGAGTTGAAGAGCAAACCACTTGAACTGAGCTGCTCTTTGCGGTGCCTAGGCGACGCCCGGTGGTGTAAAAGGGGCAATTTCGGTCTGGTGATGGTATATCACTACCTCTCGTTTCGAGAGGCTGTTGAATAGAAGAGTGACGTGCAACATTATAGGGTTTAATTCGGCGCTCGAACTTTGGCATGCATCTTTCATGTACGTTGTTGAGGTTGCCCATGTTCTACATCATGGCACAGTCATTTTTGTCACACGAAGGAAGATCATGCCCGTTGCAAAAACGTTACGTATTCGTCAGGATAATTTGCGAGTTTATCATTTCATTGCTGGTTGAAATTAAAAGTTATGCAGAACAAAGAACAGAAAACAGCAACTGCAAACGGTTCAGTATTTGTAATGCATGAAGCCAATGTTTTGTGTTTGATTTATGAGTTCATTTTATTCAATGAAAAAACGAATACGGAAATATGCAAGTAAATTCTATTTGCCCTATAAACGATTGCAAAATAAGTCTACCCTCTTCTTCTAGGAGCCTAACATAAACATCTTTTGCCATTTAGTATATCACAACTCAAACTTCAACTTTCTCGAAAGCCTTACACTGTGTGTAAAATTAAAGTTTCCAACACATCGTCGATGCGATCTTCAAAGCTCCAGGAGGCCAGAATAAAGCTATGTTGTTAGGTAGCGTGTGTGTCTGCTGCGTGCGGGATGGTTTTATGAGCAAAACTCGCTCAATTATTCATAATTATGTTGAAACTTTGGTTGATCTCATCAACGCGTTCGCCGTCTGGGTTGGGGTCAAATCAAAAACTTTACCACTTCTTGGCCCAGAACTTTATTGTTCTGATCCGGCACCGTCGTGATGGCAGCGGGTGAAACAAATGGATATGACAATCTCAATTTTATTGGCTTTCACCTAGGTAAGTCGTGTACAGTTTGTGAAGCGGAGTTGCCTTCACAGAAGACAAAAGGTCTGCTATGTGAGGGATGAGATGTTTTAGCTAAGCAATGATGCCTTCACTGTGATAAAGTTAACCATGAAATATTCGACGAACGTGTAGTCGTCATTAGTTTCATGTCCGTCTATGTTACTGGCATTTAAAAGGCGCTGTACTTCCTAGTTAATGATAATGATATTGTAGTGCATTAAAACACTATTTTCACATAAAGATAATGTTTCTGTGCGTATCGTTGCAGAGCTACCAGAGAGTGGACCCACCCTATGGACGGAGCATACGCGGTACGAGCCCGGGGACGTGCTGAGAGCAAACTGCACCTCCCAACCATCGAGACCGAAAGCCGAGCTAACGCTGACACTGAACAACATGGTGGTAAGCATTCAGCAAATTGTGACCAACGAAATTTATTACTTTGGTATCTAACGTTCCCCCAAACCAAAAGTCCCAGCGGTAGTTCGTTTAATTTTCGTTCAAATATCACACTCGCATTTCTGAAGTATAATTGATTCAGCAGAACTGTGTTTTGTGTATACCGTTTGCTCGAGATTTGTAGAATCGGGCGCAGTTGGGTTTGAGAATCCTTCCCAGCTGCCTGAAACCGTGATGCTGATGCTAAACAGAATTCATAACCATCCGCAACACCAACCCGAATAGTTTTTGCTAGCTGAATATGCAAAATATTTCTGTATTTAATTAAATTGTGCCTGCCGGTGAGTGATGACGGACGGATCTGACAGAACGAAATTATTGCTGACCAACAACAACGGTGGTAAAAATACAATCCGAGAAATGATTAAGGAATGACCTTTGGTCGTGGATAGTTGTAGGATAATTATGTATGACCGGTTGATTAGTGATGCATGCTTGAAGCAACCTAGTTCAAGGCATACAATTTTAATGCCATTTAATAATTTAAAAATCTAAATCATTTAATCAACTAGACAGATGCTATAAAATATTGAAGGTTTGTTGAGATTTTGCCCGAAACAAGCTCTCGTATAAGAATGTACAAGTCCGAGACATTGAAGATTATTGTCTTTCACCAACAGGAAATGTTTAGCTTCATCATGCTTGAATTGCGCTCTCCTGCTCAGAGAACGAAAGTACCCGAATATGTAGTTCTTCTTCCAAGATTTTGCCTTTATCCACTGACATCCACTGACACAAGTTTTGGCGCGAATGCCACATGGTACCAAGCAATTAAACGTACTGCACAATGCAAATTATGTCATTTTCCACCTTTCGCCGACCGCATCGTTCCGTCGAGTCTTATTTGCTAATGGACCGGATAAATGCGGCTTATTTATTCCCCGGGGGAACTTGGTCCTCTTAGTCTCATCATATACTGTTTTCTTTGGATCGTTCTGGAAACTCTTTTGAGTGTTAAACCGTTTTTCGACTTTTGAAAAGACCGAGGACTAGTTCGAGTAGCTTAAACTAACGGAAGATTTTGAATAAAAACCGCAAGTCACGGGAAAACTTTAGCAACAAAATAATCGCTCTAGACACATAAGATGATTTATGATATACCACTGGCAGTTGGAAGTTTGAATACATAATGTCCTCCGGATGATCTTCACGAAATAACTAAATATTTTACAAAGAGAAAGCAATCAACCGTTGTTGATTGTTTCAACAAAGAATATTTAAATAAATCATGTTGCAGTTAGAAACAGATGATAGATATTTTCCTTCCCCAGTTTCCCTGACAAGCATAACAGGCTTGTCATAAAAGAAATTAAAGGTTACAAGTAAATCCGATTGCCGTAGCGTGACAGTTTTCACAAATTATTCACAACCAGCAAAAATTAAATTACAATTTAAGCAAGCAGTTTCATTTTCATTGATTAGTTTTTAAATGAACTTATTTAACTTGCATTAATATCCGTAAAAAAATCAACGTTTGGCACCTTTGTTTGTATCTTTTTAATTCTCCATTGAACTCAGTGAAGCGAATGGTACTGTCTTGTTGTGAAAAGTTACAGCCATACATTCTGAATCTAAAGCTTGGTTTAATTTTTGTTCAAACGTTAAATGGCTTCCACTAATGCAATCCTAGAACTACCATCCCAATTAAACATTCCATGGATCGCAATTTCACACTATTCGATTGGCATTGTTTACACCAGGGAGAGAAAGAGCATGGATTGGGAGGAAGTTCCACGTACGATGTCCAGGTTTTGAACAGCACCGGGAACGGTTTCAACTTTACCGTTAAAGGAACCTCATTTTCCATAGTATAGCTTTCTCAATTCACTGTACAGTGGCTGGTGTGATACTGGGAAATGGAGTAATTGTTCCTGTGAGAATTTCGTTTCCGGAATCCCAGCAAACACCATACAATGCGTCGGTCAACCGTGTGCCGTCGCTGCGTAACGATTAGCATTTTCGTATCTGGCTAGCCTAGCCAGTACCGAGTTGATTAGCAAGGGTTCCCACTGACATCACGAGCTGTATAACCGCGATTGGAGTTCATACTGGATCGGCGGTTGTTGTCAGACATTCCACTGGGACAAAATTCAAAATCATCGTTCTCGGGACGTTTTTTTACCCGCAGAATCAAACCACGCGCACTAACGCCAGCGTAGGTAAACTAAAGGCAATTGCTTGAGTTTTTACCGAGCGTTTTTCATCCCCTTTCTGGTGCTGCGAGGCGTGCGAGTATTCCGGAGTTGCTAGACACCAAGCGAACGTTGGCACGGCTGTAAGGCTAATGAAATAGCACGACTCTCTACACTTGTGTACAATCGGAGGATGTTTCGGAATTTAATTAGCTCTTCCGTAGCCAAAGCGAGCATCGTCGGGCCAGAAGCCGGGAGCATATCGTAGCGTTTGGCAGCAAAAGTGGACACTTCCGATGGGATGACTTGGTACCAAAGCACCATTTTGCACAAAGTGCTGCAGCACAGGACGAAGCAAAATGGGTTACCGTAGTTTGCCTGTGTGTATGCACATTGTAGCAGTAAATTAAAAGTCATTAACAGGAAAATGGGAATTGTTGCAATGTTGCCCAATGCCGACAGCCAGGTTGAGTCAGCCAGGTGGATTGCAGTTGTGGTAAGCGATAGTTTGCTTTTCCACTACTGTTAGTTACTTTTAGATCAAGCTCAGATTTAAAATGCTCTCTAGTGCCTGATGACTTTTTGATTTGATCGGATTGTAATGGAACCCAATCAATTTTGTGGAGCAATTCTTAGCTCCATTAGCAATGTATTAGCTAAAGTTGAGATGATGTTCCTTTATTCACCTGTTTTAATGCGTAAAGCTCTGTACCTCTCTTTGCTGAAATGAATACAGATGAATACATTTATTTATTTTATGTGTCTTGAGTGTGAGATCGAGATCGGGATAGAGTGTTAGAGACCTCTTCGTATAAGACAATGTATCGATTTATTTGACTTGTTCAGCGATTTTCTTTCATCAGAACTATGAAGCTCGTTCGGGAATTGCATTATAACTTCATAATTTGCATAAAGTTTGATAGTAACTATCGGAGGCGATTCCGAAACGGAAAATCAACTGCTGATCATATCTTCACTGCTGATCATCGTATATCATGCGGCAGATCTTGGAAAAGGTGGCGGGGCTGCATACGTAAGCATAACCGTGGTAAACTATACGAGCCATTGATCTCTTGTGGAAACAAAAGCTACCAGAATATTACGAATGACAATTAGCAATGTCATATACCAGGTGATGGTGAATGGAAAACTCTCAGTAAGATAAATGATCTCGATTTCGAAGTCTTCCAAAATTTCACATCAGCACCTTGAGTTATGGGTCAGCGCCGACAACATCATTCATTAACAAAAAAAAAGAAAAAAAATTAACAGTATTTCCTGTCGAAATTTGTGTCGTTCATCGCAACACTGTTTATTCACGTTCATCGTAAAAGTTATGTTTTCGTGTGCTTTCACACCCTTAATACATACGGAAACTTCAACCACTAATCTGCAAAACTCGCTGCACCTGTACACGCAAATCAAAGCCTTCAACGTTGCCTTTATCGGTTGGTTTGTACGTTGTGCCAAAGTTGCAAACTTTCACTGTGCTCCTGCTCGATTTCGATAGCCAACTATAGGATTGCTTCAATATGTTTCAATTAAATTCAAACTTATTTCTGCCCCATTCCAGGCAGCCGTTGAAACGTGACGCATAGAGTCTCCAAAGGCTCTTGTGAGCGCAGGAAAAGCGAATCCGCTACTCGAAACGTAAACCAACCAATCGAACCGAGATTGGATCCAACTTATCCTTGCCTTTTCCAAGCGCAGCGCGTCCACAAGTTTCGCTCGTTAACTGATAAATCATTGGTACAGTGTGAGAAAAAAGGACCTCCCAGGGAAAACTATCGTAGTAGTTGTAGTGGAATGGTATAGTGTAGTAGATACGAATTCCTTGATGACGAGAATGGTCCTACAGGACGGAACAGGACGCGAGTTTTTGCACACTTTACTCACAAACACATGCATTCATCCTTGCATAGCGAGTATGAGATAGAAAATCGCATTTGTGGTAGTTAGAATTTGTTCCCGAAAATCGTTTCCCGTTCTGGTTGTTTTATGATGCCACCCCTTTGGTTTGTTAGAAGGTGGCTTTCAGTCTGGAATGCTTCCGCGTCCGTGGCCCGGTCGGTTGTATGACCGGTGCGAAAAAGTCCTACAACCAGAGTGGATCCGCGTTTTCTGGTTTGTTTGGACAAAATTCAATAAAACCTCGGAGGAATATTAATGGGAGCGAGAATGCCCTCGCCTAGTTTTACTAGTGCCATGCCCACAACTCGCTTGAAGTTCTACGTTTGGGTTCACGTGAAGCCACCCACAATTGTGAACAAAAAAAAAACGTAACAATGGCCGGTTTGAAAGAGTGAGAAGGGATGGATTGGTGAGAAATTTTGAGTGTTAGAATTTGGAGGGAGTTTTTCGTATTTTGTGGTGTGGTTCTCGTACATGATCCGCTGTGGACCATAGATTTGACCCATTTGATAGGTAAGGAACTCCATGCTGCCAAATCTAAGGAGGGTGCGGGTTAAAATTGAAAATTAACGACCGGAAGTAATTTGAAAAGTTCAATATTGGCATTACGACCGAGAACCGGTCATTTGGAGGAAAAGTTCCAGTGAGGTAGGGCATAAGAGTGATGGGTAATGCGAAACACGAAACCGTTCGAATCTTTTTTTAGAAAGATTAACTTTTAGCTAAAACTCTGTAAATTTGCTTTCAAATTATGTTATCAGAAATATCAAAGCAAGGCTAGATTGGATAATGGTTATGATATATATTGAAAATTCATTTCATTTTGATATATTATTTTATCAGATATAACCTTTTTTATCCCTTGTTGGTTCCGATTTAATCAGTTTAAGCAAAGTTTTACATATTAAAGTAATACATTTGTTAAACCCGGAGGTAGACTAACAAGTTAATAAAGAAAAATTGAAATATGATCAATAATGAATGTAGTTCGTCGAAGATCGCATCACATCCTGGTTGTTTTACATGAATAAACAAAACATTTTTCTAGCCTGCTGTGTGCAAATCACAAAGCTTTAATGATTTCAACTTCGCAACATAAGTAAAGTTTTGTTGCAGTACATTCTCAAATATGTCTTTAAAAGCATTACCTTCGTAGTGCCAAAAATTAAGTAGCATTTCACCAGCAGAATGTGTTGTCTTTAGAAGTCGCAAGAGAATTGTTGTGATTTATTGTGAATCGTTTGCTGGTGGTGAGCTTTCATTAGTTACATTCAGGAACTTTGTAAGTTTTCTAGGTGACTGTTAGAATTTAAGTGCTTCCACAAGTCCGCAGTATCGAAGTGCATTTAATGGATGCCATAAATAAATGCCGCTTTCCGACGAGTGCAGCACTAACACTGGCAAGGGACATGCAGCTGGACGTGGTTACTAAACAGAATCTTTCTTGCCAGCTTTCTGGATGACTTAAAATGAGGGCAAACCATTACTAAAAATTCAACAGAATGTAATACACACACAAACGAAATGTGTTAGATTTTTGTTTCCAGCTAATTTTGATTACATTGCTGCCCGTTCAACGAAAACTTTTCCTTTTGTAAACAGTCTTGATAAAATCAACTCTAAGGGCAAAACAGCGTGACAGGATCGGATTGTATGCAATGCGAATAACTAGGCAAATTAAAGTTATTTGCTCTTCATAAATTGTAAATTTACCCTACGGACGGTTAAATCGGCCATTGCCAAGGTGCTCGAAATGCTCGTTTACTTCTCCTGTCAATCGCTCTTGGCACATAGATCTTTCCGTTAGGATCTTGAGTATGACCATCCTTTTCCCATCGTATTCTGCATCTTGTCCATTCGCTAGCCGAGCGCCGTCAACACCATAACTCCATTCGCTGTTTGGTTACACAATTTCGTCGATATTTGCCTGCGGTGAAAAGTTTACTGTGCAAATTTTACCAAATTCGAGCCCACCTCGACCAGGACCAACAAATTGTGTCACAAACTTTAGCCAACGTAAACCGACCGACAGAAGAAGAGTTTCCCCTAATGCAAGTTCGTCTAGCTCAAGGTGCTCGGTTGGGTGAGCTTTTCGTGGTTGACGAAGACAAAACTCATCCAACCCGATCCCATTCTGCTCTAACGATGCTGGTATTTTGTTTTAGTTATTCTACCAAAATGATTTGATTAGTCAAGCGGCATTTAGGTACCTCTAGTCGGAGCTACCCCTGGTGGCCGGTAGGTAAAGCTTTCGGTAGAAAATGTTGATCAAAAATCAACACGGTAAAAGTGGATTTAATTAACAGATGCTTCCCACGTCGATCTCGACCAAGCAAGTCTGTCATTCCATTCAATGCTCTCCCAATGCAAACGATTTGTGGAGCTTTCTGCCTTATCAACAGTACGAAGCTAGTAAGGAGGTTATATCTGGTCGCTTCCGGGGATTTCGGCTCCAAACTTGTAATGGTTTTAACGAAAAATGTGAAACGGCGCACCTTCGAAAGATTCCTTGTAGGTGGAATAACTTTGCCCATTCGCTGACAATAGCATTTCCGCGTCGAAACTGTACATAACTGCTCGATGCTAGCTCAAACCCGAAGTGAAAATGGTATCTTTTAGGCTATGATATGAGCAAATCAAAATGTAAATTGCTCCGCCACTTTGCTTCCTATCGCACAATTGGATCAGGAAGGATTTGATTCCCTAATTTCCATGAAACCTGTTGTGAGCTTTGCAGGGTATTGTAAACTTTTAAAATTAATTGACAGCATTTTGTGCTGGAGTTTTTATGATACCATCTCACATTTCTCGTATTATATTCTCAATTCCTGTTAAATTATATTAGAATACGTCCAGATATTTTAGACACCCACACCCCCTTGAAGGTGCACTTGAAATTAATTTTTATTACACTTTACTCCTCATAATTAAATAAGGTAGTAACATCGAATGGATGTTCATAATTTATTTAACTGTGAAGAACAAACGTAAATAAAGATTAGAAAAATACGAAGAAGAAGAAGTTATAGCTCCGGGGATCAAACAATGCCGAGCAAAAATAATTCAGCTACTACAAGGCGAACTACGACCGTCATCTGAGAGTTGACACAGTGAAGCTAGCAATGTTACACAACATTTGGCATCTTTAATTTTAATTTTAAACAACATAATCAAGAACATCATGGAAATCATGCAAACTGTGAGCTTTAATGATTCAGAAGACACACCAAAACCATATAAAACACTTATACACAATCTTCATAGACCAAAAGAATCGAAAGTTTACCAAAGATTTCGTCCCTTTCCGTGTTTCGGTGATATTTATGGTGGTTGAGTTTTTAAGAATGTTGAATTAAATCACCGGAAGCAGAACAGCCGTGACCAACTACGAGAAGGATAAATTAAATGTTATTTTAGTTCCTGCTAACTTCCTGTAGGTGCTAATAGGTCACCAGTATTCCATTTTATCAGTCACTATCTATATCTCACGACAAAGAAATTATATGATTTTTTGCATGAAATAATTATGGAAAGACTCCTTAAACATTTCAATTTTATGACAACGAGACAAAATATTCATTCAAGGGTCATCGAGCTCAGTTAATCTATTTATTCTATTTATCTTATCAACAACTTATCCTGTTAAGAGCCATGCATAGTATTGAGGTTGCAGTGTAAAACTGTAAATGTGATGCTTTTTGGTTGATTTAAAATTATCTTGACAGCTTTGCCATCTAGCGCCTAGGGACAGGCTCTATATTAACATAGTCGTCATTATGCTGTGCTATGGAAAATGTACTTTTGATTCACATGAATATTTAGAGTATATACACCATCTACTTTGATATCTGTGATGCTATCCAAAACATGTCTAATGCTGGCGCTAAAAGATTAACATACATCTTGTGTTGTAAATATGCTCAATTTGCATATATTGTCTTAAATACAAAGTTTTATTGGGGTTGGGGTGGCTAAAACAAACAAAACCTTGTAAAGTGGCAATAAATTTCGACGAAAAAAGAACTCTTTCATACCGGAGCATCATAAACGTCTCCGTTCTGATTTGGTTGTACGAGCTGAAATTTAATTGAAGATGATAAAATTCCAGAAACGTCACTTTCCTTTCCTTACTCCAATCTGACACCGTTTTCATCTCACACTTTTCGTGTCCTTCATGACAACGCGGAAATTCATCCATCTTTTCTTGTACGGACTTTTTTTCGCCTTTTTTCTCGTGATTCTGAAATCTACTTTGTACGAAGCTCGTGTTTTTATCCAACAGAAACATCAAAGCAAATCTTGTGCACATCGTAACTCAAGCGGCACGGTTCTGGAGTGCTCTTTTCTAGTTCTATATCACCCGGATTGCGGAGGAGTTTTACTCTAGCTTTTCCACCAGCTTTCCTTTCGCCGGATGCTTTTGCCCAAACATCACCGTGCCAACGCGAGCCTTTAACATCTCGCATCTCGAACGTCATCATTATGTGCGCTCAGCTTCTGGAATCTTTTGCCAAAAGTAATCAATATTTTAATTGGATGAAGATTTCTGAATATTAAAACCGTGAATTTCGATCCGAAGGGCAAAGTTTTTCCCGGGGCCCGATGACTTAAGCATGTTTACGCTTGACAGTACGGCCGAACTGAGTCGGTCGGTTATCTGGCAGGGATCGGAAGTAAGTCATTTTAAACTTAAATTTCTTAACGTTCTCGTGCGGCACTGACCATTGGCGCTGGAAGTTATGCGGAGAATGTGCGCGAAATGGTTTGGATTATCTGGAGAAAAATTTGCGGTCGTCTTCCAACGTCCGCGATCGTACTCAATGTGTTTTTTTTATCCAGTTCATGCATTTATTTGATTAGTTTGAAATTATGGCGGTAGAAAGCAACACGCGCAAGAGCTGAATGGCGATATGGTCTGTGATTCGTAGATTGATCCTAGTTTTCTTGGTACACATAGAAAGCAACGTGATACATAAAAGAAGTGTATTCCAATGAATAGGGAATGAAAAGACAGCAAATAGACAGTTCAAGTTTTTAGCGGAACAGCCGAGAAATTTCAAAGAAGTTCTTAGCAATGGTCCGCTGCATTTTTCACATTACTGGGCATTTGGTAATTATTCCGAAATTATCTTCCACGTTCTTTGATCTCTTAAATATCATGATGATTATTTACTATTTTTCATTTTCTTGAAATAAGTACAACGTTTAAACACCAAACTCAAATTAAAGCTTCAATCGTGCAACAAATTCTTCATCGCAAAAGTTATCTCTTTTAGAAGAATGTTCTTTCCTTTAAAACCGGGTTATCCCACTTATTGCATCACGTAGGTAGTTGGAAAAAGTTGATAAGGCTTTCATTGCATTTTTTGCTTCACTTTGTGGTCCAACTGGTTAACTCCCTGCCCTTGGCTTCGAGTGTCATCCAGCTCCGAATTTCACTCACAGTTTATCTTCATCGTTTCAGCACGAGTCACTGGTACGTACAATGGTTTGCGTGTGTCGTTCGGTTACTTCTCATCCGCGCTGGCCACCGTTCCCCAAACCAGCCGAACACTAAGCGAAAATGTGAGAAAATTGTGATCAAATAGGCACTTGTCGTTTTCACCTCCGACTTCACCTTTCGCACCGTGACCATTTTATTGTTCTTCGTTGCACCCATTCAATTGAAGCACTTGTGTCCTGCTGTTTCTGCACAAATGGCACTTGAGCAACTCAAATACTCACTCAAACGCACACATACACCCACCGTCTCCGTAAAAGTCGCTACCCACGAGCCTGGAATCAAGTCTCGGGGAGGGTTTCAGATGTTTTTTTTTTCGCCTGGCAAGGAAAAAACACTTAACAGCAAAATTAAAAGTTTATGGGGAAAATTTTAAATTGCTTCTTGGGTCAAGTTTCCGGAACCTGGGAGGTGAGCTGCTAAGCAAAAGGAAAATAAGACGCGTGAAAAACGGTTCGATAGGACGGACGAGCAAAAATTCTACCAGTGGGCCACACCTTCCTTCCTCGTGGGTCCCTTTGCCATGCGATTCCTCCGCACGAGGTTGATGATAAGGTGGAAAAGTTGAAACTTTTACGACGATGCTTATTATTGCTATAAGCGTTCAACAAACGGGTGAACCGGAAATGGTGAATGGAATCATTTGGCGGTGGGACGAAGTTGAAGGCAGCTTCAGATGGAAGCGTATACGGTCACCTGAAAATTCAACCGGACACCGATCAAATACATTGCATTTTGCCCTCAGCATCGGTATGCGGTCAGCACTGGACGGAGCCGGAAGTGCCAAAAAGTTGGCCACATTTGCTGAACGTGTGGATAGTCGAGTTGGGAAGCTTTTGTAGAATGGACACTGTGTGGGTGGAGTTGCTGGTGCAGAAATTTATGTCTATCGTTCAGGTGCTGGCTGCCCGGCAACAAATTACTTCCCCACAAAAAGTCCTATAAAAAAAATGTGTGCAAACTTTGAATTATGACCGATCGGAAAAGTAACATATTGATGATGAAATTTATGATTTACTAGCAGTTTTGGAGCTACATTTATGAAATTTAAACTTATTGCAGAATCAATGAAATGCATTAAAAAGCTAATAGCTATAGGAAATAATATGAAATGGATGTAAATAGCTAGTTTTATATGTCAAAGAAAAACAAATCTTGCATAAAACAAATATTCTAGGATAGAATGCCAGAATTGAAAGAAAACATTTGATACAGAATACCAAAGGAGTGGATGAGGGGATGGATTTTTTCCTAAATGTTTGCCTTTCGCATGTATACTAGCAAGGAAATATGTAAATTGTCAGACCCTATACTTTTCCAACTGTTTCATTGAAGACTACGTTGAATGAACGAGTTAAACGAGTAAATCATAACATACGATAACAGTTTAATTACCTCCAATAACCACCTGTTAATTTTCATTTGCATCGCGTTTGTAAGTTCGAATGTCCATTGATCTATCACAAGATTTAGCTACTATTTGCAAATGGGAATCGTACTACTCACGCACACTTGTGCTAGCCAATATTATGTCAATGTTTGTTATTCTATGATATTTTTATTTGAAGTACACACCAGGTGATTCATATCGTAATCAACACCAGTCCTACTGCTCCAGCATTCGGTAATGGCACTTCAAACGCACTTGCCATTCATCGGATGCAATCCACTTACTGGAAAGTTGTTGAAGTGTTTGAATGGGTGATGATGTTTATTTGGCATCAGATCGTTATTCACAACGTATTCTATACTTTGGATTGTAAGAGTATCGAGTTATGTTATTGTGTAAGCGCAACAGCAGATTATGCGAAGGGAAATATCCTTTAATGTTTATCACTGTCAATTCGTTTCAGAGGTTTATTTGGTCCTTAAATAATAAATTAAGCTTTTTAAAATATGATGTAACATTATAAATGTAATACGTGTTGGGTCTATCATTTGCAATGGCTTCGAACCGTAGCCATGGTGCAATGCACAAGAGCTATTTTACTTAAAATGAAAAGGGGTATTGATTTTCACCCTACCTTCAACCATCATTTAATGGTATCATTTAACAAACATGCCATTAATTCCCGAACAAATGCTCACTCCTAATGA
This sequence comes from Anopheles marshallii, assembly GCF_943734725.1. Lineage (NCBI taxonomy): Eukaryota > Metazoa > Arthropoda > Insecta > Diptera > Culicidae > Anopheles > Anopheles marshallii. The sequence goes on along the minus strand of NC_071326.1, from coordinate 50,061,850 downwards.
TCAGTAATTCTGCGAAAGAGAACTCCTTCAAACGCCCTTACGCTACCATTTCATCCTTCAGCGAGTACCATTTTGCCATGGTAAATGGTTATCGTTTTGCCCGTTTGTTGCCTTTCCTATCCCATGGCTTCTCAATCTGACCGAACTTTCGACGAGATTTTCATCACCTTCTCCCTGCCTGGGTGGCTTCCTGCGCCGTATCTTATCCCGCGGGAAATAATAGATGGCTTGGGAATTAATTAATCCATTAAACAATCCATTCCTGGCGGGGGTTAACCCATCTTGCTCCACTTGGACAACTACTACGGACAGCATGGGGCCTACTTTCATCGCTCAATTAGTGCGACCGGGAGGAATGTAGAAAATGTCCAGTGCGATGGTCCCTTGTATTATCGTTGCTGGCGCAGGATGGTGGTGCCGGTGCAAGTTTACATTACATAGCAACTAACTGAGCGTTTTCACCACCTCCTTAGTAGTGTGTGCTATGGCTTTGAATCAACATCAATCAGTGAAAACATTCCACGTGCGCAATGCGCTGCATCGAAAGCGTTTGCCACCAGGACATGAAAGAGAACTACCACAAACAATAGCTATCGTTTTGCGGTTCCACGGATCGATACATTTATCAGCTGATTAACACGTAAATTGAACGGCTGATAAGATCCTACATCGCACCAGAATCCTGCAGAAGAGACGGAAGGGACTAAGGATGATTAGCCTTTTCGCTCGCTCTTATTGGTACAGCCTGTTGACTTGTCGTTTCGGCTGAATAACTTTGGCGAGGATTAATTAAATCATCCTCCAATCAAACAGGTCACCGTGAGAGGCAAACAAAAAGGTAAAGGCTATGGCTGTTCCAGATGAGTGATAGGATGGAAGGGAGGTGTATCGGATGATTACACTGCATGGCTTAACGAGTTTATGCTTTCCGGGATGTTAAGCTTGAGTTTAATTTCCATGCTAGGTATATTGTTTTGAATTCTCGTTTTCAAAAGATACTGCAAATATTTGTAATGAACAAAATGTCAATAATTAATGAAGAACCTAAATATTATATAATTATTCTATTTGGGACGGCTCGGTGGAGTATTGGTAGCGGCGCCACGACCGGACTGGTGTCATCCGGAACAATCCTCCGTAGCAAGGACTATTTATCAGGCAACGTGGTAAAATTAAGTCTAGTAAGCAAGAAATGGCTGACATGACCTAGAAGGTCGCTACGCCAAAATGAGATAGATGGATAGAGATTGAGAGAGAGATATATAGAGAGAGAGATGGAGAGAAACAAAGACAGAATAAAGATAGAGAGTATCAAATAACAATTACTATTACAGAAAGTGACTTGATTTTTTTTTCCAAATTGAAATATTTGCATTACATACCATGCGTTTCTATGGGCCAAGGATAATTGTAGATGCCGTTAACAGATTAAAACCTATACAATACACCGGAAGTGCTATCTAAAGTATGCACTACACTGATTGCAATATTCCATTTATGTTGTTTATGTTATGGAACGTTTATGGACAAATATTAATTTCTGTTAATGACTCTAATGAAATAAACCAAATCCGAACAAAATCGAATTAATCAATACACATTCCGCAAACTCGGCCATTGTTTCGTTCTTTTCATTCAAATTTCCACGCGGTAATTCCATTTGATTGAGATATGGATAAAGCTTTACCCAAAATTAAACCAATTACAATATTGGTTGTTTAAAAATTTTCAATCACATCAGAGGATTAATTGTGGAATGTTTTGAAAACCAAAACATCATTGTCGCTAATGCTTGTACTCCAAAAACGTTAAACATCGCTATAGAAAAAGAAAAATGGCACAGTCCGGTGGCAAATTGGTAACAGCGCCGGTCTTGATGAGCCAAGACTGAGACAAAATCCCATTCGAACCGTTTCCCTGTAGCTAACACTGATTATCCGACTATGTGTTAAAAAAGTCGATAAAAGTCGGCTTGGTCTTCCCTACGTAAAATAAACTATTTGTAAAAACACACAAATTACAACGAATATTAACATATAAACGAACTAAATAGCGATACAATTCAGTAATTAAGATGCATTCATGTATCTTTGATCAACTATTCACATGTTAAAAAAAAAATTCTATGAAATCCATTGTGAGTAACGTTCAGACAAACATGTATAAAATATCTTCCAAACTTTCCAGCTGGAGTCAAGTTTGCGTGCGATTCATCAAACATGCGAAAATGTTTCCTTATTCCCTCGTGACGCCATTCATCTGCCGTTCATTACACAAAAGCCCGCGCACCAGCTTGCTCTCTGATGGATCATTAAAAATGGAAATGGCTCAAAACGGTTTGGCGTTGCTTAGCAGTCGTCTATGTCTACAATGGATACAAAAACCCGGCTAATGAACCGGCAACACGGTAGGACGCAAAAGACCGCTTCGGGGTCTGATTTTGTGAGGAAAACAACACACAGCACGATTCGAGCGTTTATCGCAAATGAAAGTGAAGTGATTCGCCATTGACGATGGTAAAGTGGCACTCTCTCTGGCAATCGTGCCAAAGCATCCACACCAAAGTGGATTTTTTTTCCTCTTTGCCTTCCCAAACCAAAGACGTTCGTCCTGTTCGAGTGCCTTCGGCAACGAGTCCGGATCCCCGATTGCGCTCTCGATGGTGCAGCGTTTATTCAGCCGTTTTAATTACGCTAATTAAATATTATTTATGAGCGAGAATATCCAATGGTTCCGCATCCCCAAGGATTTACACAAGGAAGCGATACACCGAGAAGCGATTGTCCCGCACTGAAGATTTGTCTTCTTCGGCAGCTCTTTGCCGGTCGCTGGTTCCGGTAATCCATAGCGAGACCAAAACAGAGAGCAGCAACAGCAACGTTCGTTCCAAGCACCGTGTACGAAAAATTGCTTCCCACTGCCATCCTATTGACGACCGCAAAAGGTGCGATGTTTACTTTGACGGCAAATAGGATAAAACTGGCTGAAAAATGTGAAGTCATTACGCTGATAACGTTAGCTGCCGTTGCCACCGTGGAACCAAATTTTACTTCAAGCAGTTTGCTGACGTGAATTCGTTGGCCCGAGTTTAAGGATGGATCGAGTTTCGGGGCAAAGCGTTTATGATATCGTTTTACGCGCAAATGGATATCAGTGATCATGAGCGCGGTGAGCAAGTGACGGGCGCTGAGGAGAAAACACACTTTACGAGTCACTTGTTACGCACAGGAGACGTGGTTTGCGGAATCGACTCGGCACGGCAGGGACACGGAAAAAGAAATGGAACCATATTTTGACACTAAAAAACTTCACAGCTCGCTCGCGTAACGTGACGGTACGGCATGGGTGCCCTACCTAGTGCGATGCATGGTGCCACTTAAACGACGATTTTATGAGCACTTTTAAAATTTTACGATTCTTTGCTGGTTAGGAAGGAGTGTTTTTTTAAAGCGTGCGGTTAGGCGACGGACGTAAAAAAGAGGCAAAAAGATTAAAGGAGAAATTTTTCGACGCCAGCTTTTTAAAACCTTATATGAATATAATCGGTGCCGGCTTAGCACGTGCTGCTTTGGTTTTATAACTCTTGCATTGCAATCGTATCGAAAGCAGATTAGATCATATCGGTTATTTTGGTATTCTGAAGTGGAATTGCTGAAAGCAGAGCAGCTGGTTTTTTATGAGACAATGTATAATAAACCTGAGCTGATTGTTTTGTACGATTGGAATTGGGTTTCTAAGCAAGTGTTGAGAATTAAAATCCTTCTCGCTGTCAAAGGGAAATAAAAGAGACAATCGCTTTTTACAAGAAAAGCAATAAGAAGCGCTCTAAGAATATGGATGATCCACGAAATCTTCCCATAACTCTTGAACGTACTATTGCTTTCGCAAAAGCAAAACAAATTTAACAACTTTTGCCAAAGTTCAATCCTTTCTCCAAACTTGAAGGACGCATTCTTTACACGACGCAAAGGCAATGAGTGTCAAGTTGCCATCCAAATATGCAAACTGCTGTCGGAAATCTAAGCAATAAAACTTCACCACCGTTTGCACGTGCATTTATCAAATTTATCCATTTACATAACGTTCTTGTCACGACCTTTTTTTTTTGGCTTTGCTCAAAGCCTAACCAAGTTCGAAATTGAACTCACGGGTTTCGACAGCTTTCCCTGGCCGCGAGGCAGGAAAACATCGTGTACTACCACCGCCACCACCACCACAACCCTGTGACAAGTGTGAAAAATGGTTTTCCTTCAACGTGCAGAACGGATAGTCCCACGGATTCCGGAACCTCACTGCGTGCCAGGTGGCGAAGGAATAAGTTCACCGGCAAAAAGTTCGCCACGTGTAAAAACTTAACCCCCTTAGCGGAATCCATCATCGCTTCGCTCATACACTAATGTGCTTTGTGCTTGTAACAAATGGCACAAGTTTTGCTTAGACGGTTGGGTCCAAAACCATCCCAAAAACTGTTTTTCTTCCCATTTGGCACCGGGCAACGGATGTCGCTTTATTTGCGTTCGACATCTCGGAGTTTTCTGGAAAACTGAATTTTTGCATGTTGATTTTGGAACGGTGTCGGCGATACACACTATTGTAGCTATTCCACTGGTTCAACAGTGGTCTTTCCACTGCCGATGGAACGCATCAGTTCGCGTTCAATAAGTTTCAGTTTTAGGGCGCCTTGTGTTGGTTAGTTTGCTAAGTCTATGTAGCAAACCTCGAGCTCCGAATGGACACCAAAAACGGAAGTTCATTATTTACCATGGATTATCTTGGGCAGCGGTTTACTACCATCTCGATCCAGCACTGAACGGATGGAATACGATTAATCATTAGGCCTCGGCCCCGTGTAGACTTAGAATGATGCATACACGCCCGCATTTTTTGCCCTTTTGTCACACGTCGGGTAAGCATTCTTGCCGACTGTTTCCGAGTGTTTTGCAGGAAATGAAAGAGAAAAAGCAGCATACATATTTATCCCACAGCCTCCATCATCGCCCTGAGAAGAGTGGCCAACTTGTTTGACAGATGTTCGTTCACATTTGTGGTAGCTGTACGTTTTGTTTATTTCTTCTACCCTTTCCGTCAGTGGGAGCGAAGCGGTTCGTTTTCCATTCACCGAACGTGGATAGTGGGTAGAAGATGAACGATCGGATGTTGTTCGTCCGACTTCCGGATTGGAAGCGGAAAACTTTTGCTTACCCAATAAACTTTTTTTCGGTTGTCACTTGGCTAGAGCATTGGGCAAAAGGATATTCTAACAAGGGGATTGGCAGCGAGACGTTCACCAAAACAACAGCTAGGCTTGCCGCGATGGGTGCCGGATTCGCTGAATTGAAGGTTCCGTTTGGTGGAAGCATGTGACAAATGTTTTTGCGGCTAGAAAGTTCACTTATCGGAAGTGGTGTTCGCTTTTGCAGGCCTTTGCGAGCAACCCTTCCGTGTTGCCTCATTGATATGGAAAAGAAAGATACACACAAGCGAAGCAACATTTTGGTTCGCACTAAACCGTCTTTTCAAACCAACTTCCTACCGGATAACCACAGCATAGCGAAAACATGTTGCGTATTAAACAATTTATTTCAAGAAACTTGTTTTCTGAAAGCAAGACCTCATAAAAAGCAAGACCTCATTGCGCTAGTTTCTTACACATCCGATCCGGCACCGAATATCAGCAAGATCGCTCTCTCATGCTCTTAGTCGACTAACCAAAGAGGGTTAAATAAAAATGCAAGGAAAGGGGCAGGTCAAGATCGTCTAGAATTTAGTGCTAGGGACCACAAAATATTTGGTTACTGGCGAAATCTGATTGCAAGCCTCTTTACGGCGCTGGATATACACTGTCGTTCGTACACATACAACAATATCGGAACAACAGATCGGAAGAACGGCCAATATATAAGGCCCATATTGACGGAAAATTACTACAATTTACGTAAATCTACTTAGTAGTTTTAAGAGTTTTACTCTTTGTTTTTAGGAAATGTTTCCAACCAAACCATTTCAGTCATTTAAATTAAACTATTTCATTTACAACTGCAACCAATTACCTTTCATTATGTTGCTAAATGGATTTTAACGTTGTCCCGGTCACTTTTTACAAAGCTCTTTAAGATGATTGTGGTAAAAATCAAATGTACAGTCGTACGTGCTTTATTGTGCACATTATTTAATTTAACCGATTTCATGGTCCTCGGAAACGCTATCGTCCTAGCCAGCCCGTGCAAACCATGGGAATGAACAAGTAGACTTAAATCCAATTATGGTACCAACTCAAATACGCTTCCCAACACACAATCCCACAGGTAAGCCAACAAAAGACAGCGAGAACCAGCGCAATTCAGCTTCCGTCCTTCCGAAAAGGAAACTGGTTTTGGAGAAATGATCAAATTACTTCGTCTAAAAGATAAAGCTTGTTTCCGCATTTCGGGATCTGCTTGATTGTAATATTTTACGTTCGCTCTGTGTAAAGGCACAGGAAAAATTTCAAATAATGGTTGACAGTCCGTGCATCTGCTAGGATAAAATAGCTAGAGGAGTGTATTAAAATGTGAAACAACTCAGTAACTTGAAACCTGAAAACCTGGTTGGCAGATATGTATCCACGGTTTGAACCACAATAACCATTTAATTTTGTAACTAAATAACTACTTCATTTGTGGACAGAAGCCAATAATTCCGTTTATTCATGTTTATTATCATATTGTATTGCTAATAGACTTTTTTCACTTAATTTGTTTAAAAACCAAGTCAAGTGTTTATTTTTAACGGTGCGTTTAAATTGTTTGCAATTGATTCGATTCACAAAGAGTTTCAATTTTACATTTACACCATTCGCATTCTACTTCAAAAAGTAAATTAAAACCAATCAAATCAATCAACGAATTAAAGCATAGTCATCGGCGAGCAAAAGTTTAAAGTCTAAAAAAGTACCTACAGTAAATTTAACTCCTGTCACTCCTTTTCAGCTCATCAAGAGTAGTAATAACCTATTTTCCTTTGAGTACGTGTCATTTTGTACGGAAAAAATACACTTACTGCTAAACTTTGCTTCTGGTGTTATAACCGAGTAATAATCCGTTGTAGCATACCGCAACCAACTGTACAATGAACAGTTAGCGCACAGCCACTAGACTTCCTCCGAAGAACCGGAATCCAGTATAGCGAACTGTATGCGGAAACTGTCCTTCGGTGCGGAAACCGGAATGGAAAAGGCAAAATTGTCTACAGCACCGGTAGCTGATGCCCATTAAGTCAGTTCGCGAAAACGGTGTCGAGGCTTTATGTTACACTATAAATTAGCAATTATAAAAGTTTTCCGTTTGCCACTCTTTCTCTCTTTCTTTGAATGAAATCCACTCCAAAAGGGGTTTCCTTTGGTGTGGTCTTTTTATGCTCTTTTATGCGATACTCACTGCAATACTTCCGGTGCTTGTGAGGCTTGTGTTTCCGAAAATCGGTTAGCTCTGTTCCTTTTCTCCTCATCGAATAAGAGTTTCTCTTTTTTCAGCATATCTGCAAAACCCCGTACAAAAGTAAAACATAATGGAAAAATGTCTGATGGGTGGTACAGTAATTTATTTCATTTATCACTTGAAGATTATGTTCTTCCCAAAAAGTCTGCTCGTGGCTAATGTAGTACTCTAGATTCATATTTAACACCTCTTCAACTTATACCTTCAACCTTATATTGTGTTTAAAATTTCTGGTGAAGCATGCAAATAGAGTTGTTTTATTTATTGTCATATTGTCGAGAAGAGATATTGCTTATTGTAAAAATTTTGCACGTAAAAATGCGGTAGAGCTATTTATTTTTGTAATCATTTGTTTACTTGTTACATACTTTTAAATTTAAAAAGTTTTACATTTTTTCGGATACGCAAAGCTTTGCTGGTATAATACGACAAATGCGGGCTAAATGGTAGTGAATGCCGGCATTTGACCTCTAACCCTTGATTTTTTCTACCCTGCTCTTGCCTTTCCAACAACGAGGTTTGATCTCGAGACGATTAACACGTTGCCTGTCATGTGTGACAGATTCAATTTGCCAACCCTGACAGGACCAATCGAGACACGTGTCCTGCGTGGCCTTGATGTCGGGTTAGATGTGTTGTGTTTTTATAACGTCTAGTGTCTCGGTGCACACTTTTGCACCCGTGGATTACTGATATTTTTCCTTCTCGCTATCCAGCGATTTAGCTGAACCATACCGTGTCAATTAGGGTTTTGACAAAGCCATATTGCTGTTTGGTCGTAGTACGGACACGTCTCGGATGTGCTTTAGCGCACAATATGTGCTTGTGAACAAAAGTAGGTCTCTGGTGCCGACGACAATGGAAGCACATGAATAGCAATCTCATATTTGACTAATTTTTATGCTGTCATCGTACGGCGTGGCGATGGTTGCAAAGATAAATGTTGACAAATTGTATCAACGGTGTAGCTGGTGCCCTCTATTTCTGCGAGAGTATTGTTCGAAACAGTCTCAACTAAATGGACTTAGAGAAGAATACAAGAAATGTTTCAGTTCATCTTAATGCAAATTCTGTAATTATTGTAGGAACAAAAACAACGGTCGACCAAATGTCGGTGATTGGCAAACGGAAACAGTTAGAAACAAACATAAAACAAGTGAAAAGCTCGCTCGAATTTATCGTGAAAGTGAAATAAAGTAGCGTGGCAATAAGTGTTTAATCCTAATAAACGAGTTAACGTGTACACTAGTTAAACGCTGTTTCAATTTACGCGAGTTATTTGTAGTACTTAAAACAAATAAGCAAGAACCAACAGATTTCGAACACTTTACCCGCCGATCTAAAGCTGTTGTTTCTGTGAGCAAAAATTACAAAATTGTTCGAAGAATATTTGTCCATACGATTTGGCAGTTCTTGCTCCATGTTCAATGACTGTAGAACTTCGGGTTCAGCAACCACACGCTTGCTTACAATACTGCACAACAACATTCCTTTCCAGGGATATTTGCAGGGTTTTTTTTAGCATAACTCGTTCGTAAATCATTCCCCCAATGCTTGTTAAATTAATGAGGCCAACTTATGTTGTGATCGTCCGGATTTGTTATGTTGTGCCGGACCGTTACACATGTTCATATCGTTAGAGTGTATGATAAATCTTGTAAAACATTTTTTGTACCGCATTTTTTTTACAAATTACGAACAATTAAATATTGCATTAAAATACCAATGAACATCATTTTGTGACGGATAAGCCAAATCTCAACTAGCTTTTAAGTGTAGCTGAATTGAATCACTTTATCCGAGTGTGTGTGTGTATGCTAGCATATGCTAACTAGTTTACGGCCGGAAAAGTACTCGGTAAACATGACCTGTTTACTGTCCTGTTCAACGTGGACGTAGCTAGGTCGCTGTTTTGACTGTAGATTGCTTCGTTTTACAAATCATTCGTCCGTAAGGCAGTTTTGGGGTGAAAAGTTTTTGAACCAAGAGAAATCTACTAAACTTACTTCAAACATTCATCCATCCATCAGTCGTCAGTTAGTCAGCCAGTCACTCAGCTAGTACGCTCGTAGCAGTGCCACATTCACAGCGCTGCAGGATGGGTTTGGATGTTGAAAAGTCCAACACCGTAAGCTGCTGAAAGCTGTCCGTCGGGTTTGAAATTTTCCATAAATCATCACCCGCGCGAGACGCAAACGCGTCCAGTGTTTGGAGGTCGTGCCCTGTTTCGTTGCCACCCCTTCTCTTACCTCCTTCCGTACTCCTCCGTACGGCTTCTGTCCACCATATCCGGTCCCTTTTGTGCGAGCTTAAGCCACAACATTTCAATCCATTCCCGTCAGCCGTTGTTGGGTAAAGTTTTATGTTGTTAGAGCTGCCTTCCTGTGCCGATTTGCCAGTATTAAACTGTTTCTTCTTCACCTCACTCACGGTCGGGGTTTTTCTTCCTCGTGTTACATCATTTTCCGAGTTCGATCCGGTCAAAACGACTGCTGTCCCTGTGGGGTCCATTTGTCATAAACCGTTGTTTCTCGGCTCCGCCTCACGCCACCGATCCTTGACATATAGCCTCTTGAATAGTGCTTCCTGCTCAACACTTTACCGCTGTACCCCGCTACCCCACCGGTCCTTGAGCGAATGTTGTACAAGCACTTTAAAAACAATCATTCCCACACCAAAGCACTTACTTTCGCCGGGACTTTACAAAAGAGTCAAACCCAGCGCACTGGTTCATGCCACAATTTCTCTGTCCCGTCTAGCAGTTGATTCAGTCCTGTGCCAAGCATCTCCCTTTTATGGCGTTTGTTTCTAGTACCATAAATACGTCAAAGTATGCCGCCAGATGGAACGCAGGCAAGAGATGGAAAATAGTGACATTAAAATATGCTAACGTCTCTCGTTCCCCAACAGCGCCACCAAGTGTCGGAAAAAGATTCGAAATAACATTAAGACAAAACAACTCTTCTAACGTAAAATATTGCGGCTACTGTGTTGTTGGTGAGCCTGAGGTTAGTAGTTCCACGTCCATAAACGAAAAACAAATTTTCTTTCGAGGCAAAGACAAATTTCTTTAGGGAAAAGGTTTCTCAGTGTTTTCTAGTGTTTCTCTTTCCATTTTATATTTGTGTTCTCTTAAAGAAGTGTTATTTAAAAGAGCAACTTCCTACTACGCCAATTTTTCAACCGGGATACCTCACTAATCTCACTATTTTTCTCTATAATCCAAACTTCTTACTACACACAGCATCTGGAGTGATAGCACAGGATGTTTTCTCAACAGCAAATCAATTTTCCTTCTCTGCGCGTACATCCATTGCTTATCATGGGCTTCCGGCAGCAAGAAGTAACACACACCCACTAAGCAGCGCTTCTTTCAGGAAGCCCGTGTACTCTGCCTTTTCAAAGAAAAAAGGTTACGGATGGTTTCGAAATTCACGATGCAAATGAGCAAACTTTCTGCTGAGGGCACTTTCCCATCCATTTGTTTCTTCGCTGCACCCCGAAACCAATGCTCGCTTATCGGTTGTCTCGTGTCTCGAGTAGAAACGTCTTGCAGCACTTAATATTCTACCATTGCATGCAGCGTTTGCACACAAAGTTATAGTTACCCTTGTCTTCCTTCCATAATGTCTCAAAAGAAGCAGCAACAGTTGCTACCCATTCTTCATTTTGTTTTCCATTCCTTCGCTGAGCGAAAGCACACTGCGGGCTGCGTACAAAGAGCTCACAGGGCGTCGATTAACCCAGCAGTCCCCAGCGGTAGATATGCAAAGTGTGGCCTGCAATAACAAAAGCCCTTTCCGTGGTGGAAGGGCACATTCACATCGCACCTTGCTGAATGACAAACAGCCCCGCGCACCGTAGCCACTATTCACGAAACGCATGCACTTAATGCACTTTCGCCACACAACTCCACCAGCGATGAAAATGTGAGAGGAAAGTGGGCAGCAATGGTGCCGTACAATGCATACGATTTGTGTGAAGCAACAAGCGTTGGTTCTGCAGAGTCCTGGTGCGACCACATGCCTATTCCACGTCCCTTCACAGACAAGAAGAACTTCCTATCGGGCGAAACAATCCTTTCCAACACGGATCGCGGCAAGGTGTTGCAAGGTGGTGGGAAATCTTTTGTACTCAATACACCCCGCTTTTGCACGTCGTACGCAGCGTAGGATGGTGGTTGTAAGCCGTTTCAGCTCTTTTCAATACTGAACCACCGTGAGTTGCTGGCTACCTTTCCATTACTCTCATTATGGTAGATGTAGTCACCCAATAGTTTGTATTTCCGGTGCATACGATGCAACATTCCACACTGCCGGGCGACAAACAAAGGCGTGCGGAGCGTGCTAGGGTACTGTCAGTGTCGCTTATTCCCTATTCGCAGGTTGTCGATTTAACTTGACAGACTCATTTCGTGTCGCTCCATTCTGCCATGCCTTCACTTTGTGAAGCCAGAACTCTATTGTTGCATCGTTGCTGTCATTTGATTTCATGCAGATCCGATTCATTTGCGTGACTACAAAGGTTGAAACTGGGTAATGCGTCACAATAGGTAACATGCCACAAATGTGAGCATGAATCTACATATGCTTGCATCTATCTTGTATTCAGCAGGCAATGGTATTTTCTGGTTTGTAATTAATGGAATAATATTAAATAATTAGACTCTCCCAATCCAGGACAGGTTATTTTAACCATGTTGGGTAAACATACGGCTCTATTGATGGACTAGAAATGTAAAAATTTCCATAGTTATTGTAAATTATGATACAAATGACAAGTGATTATATTTTTCTAAATAATGGTATCGCAGAGCAAATCTTAGGGCAATTTTTATAAATTGTGTTGCAAAAACAAAACAAAAATTTTACGATAGTTTGTTTTCGAGCATATATTCTTCTATGTGACAATTGTCAATTGTCAATATATCACTATTGTTCTATGTAACAATTGTCTCGGCAACTTTCGGAAACTGCTGCTATCGATGAAATGCAATGAAAAGTCCATATTAAAATCGGCTTCCCGTTTAAATCGCCTGTATGAAGTACCTCAATTTTAACTTTCGTTCCGCTGTTATTTGTTCATAAATATAAATTATATCCACAAACACAAGTCATTTCAAGTTAAGAAAAAAAACATTTCAACTCCATAAATAAAGAAAACACTCACAAGTGGATTGTTATCAAACAAATGAGCTGGATTAAGCTACTTTATGAAAGTCTCGGAAAAAAGTCTCCGAGACAATTGTCACTAACTAATAGAACAGTAGCTCAAATGGGTCATCTTTTTATATCATCTGTATGAACAGATTAAAATAAATAATTGTACAAATCGAATAATCGGTCTTCCCTTTCTGAGGCTCCCTGCACAGATTCGGAGAAGGAATCATTTCCCAAACATTGTGAAATATATGTTACCCATGTAGTGGAACCACTGATTGTATCCAATATATACGAGGTGAAGCTGTTGCAATTTTATTCCTATTATGTTTTTTTTTAGTTTAAATTGAAGATAATGGTTTCGTAAAAGATTTATATTAACACAAAAGACAATTTACAACTGCATCCATCCCTGATGTAACTTAATTCCAGTTTAAAAAAAACGTATTCATTCTCCTTTCTCAGATATGATGCCGCAAATGCTGCAACAATTATTACATCATTATCTCATTTTCATGATTGTGACAGTCTCAAAAAAGTACGGATGTAGAGTGTTGCTACAAAAGCAATGTTGAAAAATGTGATAAAATTAAGTAATCCCATTAACCGTCCACTTGGGCTGACTGATAAATTTAAATATTCACTTACTGCAACACTCCATCACATCGCCGAATCGAGTCACCACTCGTTAATTCTAATATAAACGCAACCATTGTCCCATAAAATGACACCACTTCGCTCTCAATTTGTTGTCGTAATAAAGAACGCGTGGCTAATCGTTTGCTTTTTGTTCTGCTGTCACTCTGGCCCCTTGTAGGTCATGGAACAGATTTGTTTTCGTGATTACTTCTTCTCGCTGGACCAAGCAGTCAGTGACACTGTTGGCAGTGCTTTATTTTGTCTTCGTTGAAATCAACGCTTGGCCGTTGTGATCGTTTGACAGTAAAGCACCATGCGTCTCCATTTTATTACTAAATCAAGTCCACTGTTCCTGTCTAATTATGCTGTGCTGCCCGAAGCTAACAGAGCGATGGGAGAAAGAACAAAAAACAAAACACACGCACTGAACCTCATCGCAACAAAACAATCAAATTTCGCTTGACAGCACGGAAAAGTGGTGGAAAGCGGGGAAAAAATTCGCGGAAAAACAAAGCAGAAAAAAGAAGGTCTCATTTTTGACCTCCAACAATTCGGGTGCATCATATCCCTGGTGTCTGTGTACGTCCACGGCAGGTATGTTTTTACGTAGCCAAACTGTGATAGAAATATAGAAGAGAAGTACGTGCAAAAAATGCCAAAGTCACCCGTTTTTTGAGTGGACTGTCCGATTCGTTACCTCGGGGAAACGGTGGACCTCCATTATTGCTACACGTCCCAGACGTTGGTGCTTTGAAGTCGTACTGAATCTCCCTCGGTACATCCTTTGCCGTTCCTAACGTCACCCAGTTAGGACGCGCATAAATCGCACACTCTCATTGTTTCGGTACACCGGCAGGACAACAACAATAATCATTTATTCTCCGAATAAAGCGTCAGAGTGCGGCATCCTTCGACCCCGCGGGGACGTCACGAGCCCTGAGCATGTTGGGAGCATACGAACAGGGAAAACAAATAAGGAAAAAGTCATGTGCCAGCAGTCGTTTTTTTTTTTTTTTTGCTATGTTAGAAGTCAGTTGGCATCTAAGAGGACGGACAGAACTTGGCTGGGAAGTGACCTGACGCGGGGAAAAGAAAACATAAAATAAGAATAATGAAGCGAGTGTTTTTCTTCGAGACGGTTTTATCTATCTTCATTTTCTTTTTGTCTTCGCTAGCAATTTTCGGGCGTCTGTGTGGGTAAGCTGTTGTTGTTTCCTTTATCTTGCGTATTTCCCATTCTGTTGTTCTGGTTTTTCCTTCTTTTTTTGTCACGACTACGCATGCAAACACTACCAGGCTGGGTTGAAAGAAAAGTTAAACTGAAACAGCCTAAATAATAGGACCCACATAACCGAAAACCAGTCGGTCTGGCATGAAAAAAAACCAGCTTAACGTGATGGTGTGGTACAAACGAATTCCAGCTGTCGGACGACTCCATCCTGAACAATTTCACAACGCTGCGAGATCTGCACGTGGAACCAGCAACGCCATGTCAGAAGCTAGAGACAAATTTGCATTCCATTGAGTAAATTTTAATATTGAGCCAATTACGCACCATTTCAAGTCTATATCGGGTGAGTGGTTTTTCTTTCTTGCTGGTCGCTTTTCGCGAGCTTTTCACGTTGACCCTGTCGTGGTCCCGCAACCGCCTTCGTTGGGATTGGTTTATTGGAGAAATAAAAGGCGGTATCGCACCAAACGTTCCACGGTTTGTACTAGATACCGCTCGCACCAGCCTAACGGACGACGAATCAATAGAATCACGCAGCACGCTAATTTGCAGATTTGGCGCGGCTGTTCAAATTATGCTTTCCGCTTGATTTGCTCAAGGATGCGAAGCGTACTAAATTCGAACGAAAACGTTCGATCGGTCGTTGAAGGAAGCGTTTAAAAGGGCAGACGTTGATCGAATGGCCTACATTTGTTTTTCCATTTCAATAGTAGGATTTGTTTACGGAAAAAGAAACAAAAAGGCATGCTCTGGAAACTATTTCATTGGGAGTGAATTCGCGATTTCAAGACCGGTTCATACCTGCATC
The DNA here is from genome assembly GCF_943734725.1 of Anopheles marshallii. Lineage (NCBI taxonomy): Eukaryota > Metazoa > Arthropoda > Insecta > Diptera > Culicidae > Anopheles > Anopheles marshallii. Next base: position 50,046,538 of record NC_071326.1, on the reverse strand, counting down.
GTAATTGGCAACAGCTGGATTGAACCGAAACACTTTACGAAAGCACTGTGTGTAAAGAAAACCAAGAAATAATTTTAAATTAATAGCAAAACTGTAACTGTAACACCTTAAAAATAAATCACTTACTAAAGTTTTATAATCTTTTACAAACCTTGAAAGTCATAGTAAATCAAGCTTTTTCCACCTGTGATGCATGATTTCAGTTGAAATTTTCTTCAGCTCTTTATACAATGTTCATGTCCATATCCTATTTCCATTGAATAGTGCCCTCAGAATTTAATGCTTTTATGTGAAAAGTCTCACAGGAATGATATCTTTATAAATTGAACATATATTTTAATCACTACCCTCGTGGTAGAAGCATGAGAAGCCCCGCTTATGTTTCGGGTCTTGCAAAAAAATAACGGACGCCCTGCGACCACCAACCAACAAAACTTTCCATATCAATTACGGGTCACATACATTTATGAAGTCTCCTGGTAGCGCACTTTACACCATCCGTAGCGAGTTTCAGGTGATCTAGCAACACACCCACACGTACGTACGGCCGCAGCTCATCAATTGTGCCATTCACCATCGTTCGACTTCTCAAGCGAACCGTTTTCCAACACGGTAATGCTGTTCGACGAACTTTCTAAAACTTTCACCATCGAAAAGCATCCATCCTAGCTGGCCAATGGGCACACGGTTCCTCCGGCACGGCTATGAAGGAGGCTGGGCCAACAAAATTGCGGCAAAATATGTCCACCGTAAATTGAATCTGCGGTAAACGGTTGCGGGTTGAACAATTTATACGCTTTACACGAATTGGAATGGGTTTTGAAGGAAGTGTAGGATGCGGCAACTACAAAAAAAAAGATCTACATTAAATTACTTTCGTTTCGCCGTTCTTCCCGGCGAGCGGAATGGACACCCCGCGATGTTGCTCTTTGGTAAAAGAGCTCCCAACTATGTGTCGTACCCGGGAACGCTAAGGTAAGCCACCGAGTGAGGTGATTTTTGTCCGACAACTTCGTGCACCACATGTTGGTAGCGTGAAAAATGGTTTGCCTTTCCTGTGGCAGCCGGTGGCCGGATGTGACTCAAATGAAAATCCTGTTATTCGGAGGTCTTTTTCGCCGACGTCAAACCGGTTGGCCTCACGGGTGCACGGGCGAGCCGAGATGCGCTCTGTCATCATATTCGCTACAACCGACCATGCGACTTCAATGGATGGATGGGAAAGTAAAACTAAAACTGACATCGTAATTCGTCCTCTGCAGGGATGTTTTTGAGCAGGAAAGGAAGGGGGAAGAATGTATGCGAAAAATTACTTAACTTGCACATGAAAAGTTTCGCTTCTAGACATTTTCTATTTTACACCGGCCGCGTTCTGTCTTTCTCGCCCAATATTATCCCGCTGGGCGCTCATGGCGTCTTGCAGCCCAGCGGTGGAACGGAGCTCAAATCCTACTACGCGCTCCAATTATGCACAACCCCTGCAGGGTGCGTCTGGTCTGCAGTTCAACCAGAGCTCTATCCACGATGCAACACCTTCGTACGCTTGCCACTTTTAATTTATCACCTGCCGTCAACATCACGATGGCGTGTAGGTCATGAGTACCGGCCCCAGCAAACAGAAGGTGATAATGGAGGGAAATTCATTCGGCACATTGAATTACATGAGGGCACGGTGCTAACCGTTACCTTGATTGTGCACCATTCGCTCGGTAAAGTCAGCGTAAGTGCACTTCAAACGAGTGGCATAAGAAATGCTTGCACTTGCCCTTCATAATCAATTTCATTTCGGTTACTGGCACCAACACGAGCACTTAAGAAACGCGACACTTTTTCTCAAGAACTGGCGACTGACAAGTCATTAGGTGCTTGGGGTTATACTTTTATAATATGTTGATTTTCAATTATAAATTATTTATATATAAATTTTAAATTATTATATAACTATACACAAAACTAAGCATAGTTCAATGGTTTAAGAGGTAGAAAATATTGTTTGCCGTACAGGAGCTTAATCATAATACTGAATGTTTTAAAAAATATCAACCTTTTGTACTAGCACTTCAACCAAAACATTATTTGTGTAAGAAATTTTCATTTAAACACAGGGTGTGATATACGGAAGTTTACCAAAACTGTGTTTGCAAGAAAACTGTCTACCTTGGGCACAGTTCTGTTTGCTACAGTTTATTCGCTTGTCAGGAGAGTTCTTTTACATAGTTAATTTTACATTGCTCGGTATCGATTGTCCAAAGTGTCTATGTCCAGTGTCTTAGTTGAAATATTTCATGGAACTTTTCCTAATTATAAGTGCAATCTATTTCATGAACCTATTCTTGAAACCTTGAAACTATCCCCTTCAATTTTACACAATTTGTGCTACTCATAATTGCGCTGTTCGCTTTAAAAAAAATGGGAACGCAAACTAATATTTGATTTAGTAAAAGATACATTGAAAGATGGCATTGTATAAATAATGAAATCAACAATTCTATACTAAGAAGTTGGTAAGGATTCAACAAGTAGCTTTAATTTTAGCACTGAGCAATGCTGCTCCTTGGTAACACTATGATTGTGGTATAAAACCCTATAGATTTTGCATTGCTCAAACGAATCCGAACCGTGAAATACCGTTTGAACAATCATCTACCATTTGTTGTCTCATTCGTATAAAAGATAGTTAGCTCTTCTAAGCCAACGAAAATTTTACTTACTTCAAATGGATCAAGCAATGGCCACATATATGTGGAATATTCTCCTGGTATAGCTGTACTTACAGATCAAATTACTAAGTTGTCGTAGGACTATTTTACTCTCTTTTCGAAAATTTAAAGTCAGTATTTATAAAAGCATCGATTTATACGCTTTAGAGAAAAGAACTGTTCCAACAAAAAATGGTGATAATGATAAATGATAAATAATGAAATCGAACAATCCATACCGTAATGCCATTTTAGGGCCATTGATATGAATAGACGAGATGTGTAAGGCCAAATTGAGGTGGAGTGATGGTGTTCATTTGTCACGATTCGAATCTTTGTTGGCGAGTATCAAGCACACTTTTATCTTCCACAGTCTTTCGTGATTCATACATGGGGAATCTTTTGCCGTCACAACACAGACAAAAGGTTACCAAACCGACTAGCTATCAAAATTTCACAGACAAACGATTCGTGTTATCCATCAAATCTGAATAATATGAATATGAATACGAATGAGTAAACAAATCGCTGACAGTTAAAAAATTATGCGTTCGAACTTAATACGAATGTTTTCCATACCACACCTAATACCCTACCTATTTTTTTACCACATCAAGCTGTACACTGCACTAGAAGATAATTTAAGTACATACTAAACAGCATGGAAACCAACAACATCACCACGCAATCGGTTTAATGTTGATTGTTGTTCCTATGCAGCCATCGTGTTCTGACAATGTAAACGTAACTAAACGGGCAGCTTGTTTATAAAATTCTTACAACGATCAGAAAAAAAGAACAAATAGCTATAAAACACAGAGAAATATAGTACACGGTGGAATACATTGCTGGTGGGAAAACTTTCCCATCGGTGCACCCATAACACTGGCTGCAAAAACGATGCAACCGGACGACGTGTAATTGTGGCGTTACAATGCAATCGTTTTCACCGACCACTGAAAAAGCACACACGATACAACCCTCCCTCCCCGGTCCGATTCACGACGGAAAACTCAATCTCGGATAGATTCCAGCCTCCGGTTCCGATGAGCAATGATGGTTGGTGTATGAGTTTCGCCGACGCTCATGCTCCGCTCCGTTTGAATACTGTGCAAAGTGTACTGTGTTTTTCTGTCGTATTTTAATTTCACGTTGAGTTTTGAGACGAAACCGTTTCGAATATTGCACAATGTTGCCGACCACACACACATACACACGTTCATGCAAGGTTTTAGAAATACATTATTATTTCCTGTACTTCGCAAAAGCATGTCTCCTAGTTGTTTAATCTGCCGCTACAGAACACCGGAACGAGCGAGCAAACAGTAACGGTTGTTTAAGCACGTTTAAGCACCGGTTCTTCATACCGCCGTCGTTACAAGGATGCAAATGTTGTACGCTGCTTGCCCATCCCCTTGCATGGTTCATCTCGAAGGCTCATCCGACACCTCATTCTTGTGCGATCATCCTTCAGGCTAATCCATCTCAGTTCCCCACCCGGGCCTCAACTAACATCGGTCCCTATTTGCTTATCGGAAGTCATGTCGTAATAAATGTTTACTTTCCCGTTTTTTATCGCTCATTCCGTTTGTTTTGCTTGTGAAATGTGCACCGTCCCGTGTGGGATGGTGGAGGAATGATTTTCCATTCCATTTCCTACGAGCAGAAAATGTAACCGACAACCGACAGTACGCCTTCGCTCGGTACGCCTCGGTTCTTAATCCATCTCGAAACGTTCCAGTTTAACGACTACCCACTCGGTGTTGTGTTTCGGCTCGGTGTGTCGCCTCACAAACAGTCTGAAGTCATTGCCCGCCTTCAGGACGACCTTCACATATAAAAAGCGTATCGACAAGTTTATGATTTACCGATACGGATCCTGTTCCTGTTCGCAATGGTTAAGCTTGTGTTACGTTTCTTGTTCCCTTGTCGTCAGACCAGACTTCCTGTACCAAAGCTGGTGAATCGTTAAAAGGAGCTACCCAAGAAGAGTGATGACATAAAAATAGCCACCAATGAAACTCGGTACATATGGCTCCACCGCCCCAGTCAGCATCCCAGGAACTTGCTCTGGTGGTTCACTCGTAAAGCAGCTACATTTATGACTACATCACTTGCCCGGGAGTTCTATCCGTCTCGATATTGCCCGATCATCAATGCTTCCAAGGAGAGCACAGAACGGAAGGCCAAACATTCGACTGGCAGGGTGACGTGATTCGGTCCATTTCTAAGCGTTTGCATTATCGAGCACAACCGATAAACATAAAATCGCAATAAATATTTCGTCTTGCTTTTGGCAAGTCCACGATGGCCTCAGCGGAGAAGTGCCCACCGTTCGTACCTGCGTACATAGGAGTTTAGCGATGGATGCAACTTATCCCAAGCCATCTACCAATAGACGACAATATTGTACTTAAATCCTCTTACACCGCTACTACCTACCACTTTACCAAACTTCGTTGCGAAACCGTCTGTTTGGCCGTAAAAGAAGTGTGCAATAAAAAGACGCACGTATCCTGGCCTAGTATAACCCTTTTTTATGCATTACACGGCTGATCTCAATGGCCAAGGGCCATCGGCTGGCGAAGGAAAATGCCTTGCACGATCGATCAAAGATGCTACTTTACAGCGTCGAAAACAGAAAGGCGAACGCCTAAACGTGGATTGCGTGAAATGGGATCGATAAATCTCGGAACTTGTCATTGGGGTGTGTAGATCGAACGAATCGTTGGCCACGCTCGTACCGGTCGTTTACCTTTATTATTCATACCGCTTCCGTTCATTATTTAGCGTCCGCAGGGTTTATACCCTTCAGACCGGAGCTCGGAAGATTCGCTGCCCCATTTTTCCTCCGGGGTACACTAAACTGTGCGTATCGACGGTCGCAACGGGTCGCCTACCCGTTTGTAGTTTGATTAGGTTTCTGATTCCGTGGTGAAATAAACCAACGGCTACAGGTAGTTTGTGCGTGTTATTTTATCTGATTTTATTAGACCACAATGCCGATTTTAGAATGCCTGCGATCCGAACCAAGGGGGCTATGAAATATAGAACCTGATTGCCTGATGTCGATACCGTTCCCGTCTCTCTCTCTCTTGCAGGTCTACACATCCCACGAAGAATCACGAACCACCACGGACAATCTGATCTCCAGCAGTCTCACATTACGGCTGCACCTTCAAAGCTCACACTTCGGCTCGGGCCTGATGCCAGGAGTGGGCGGTGCGTCCGGTTCCGGCGGAGCGCTATTGCTGCGATGTACCGCCACCATCGGGAAGCTGTACGAACGCTACACCGAGCTCGAACTGGGCGTTCCCCAGCGGGATCCAATACCGGCCAGAGGTATGTATCGAATACTTATAAACCCATTCCATCGCACGCTGCTTGCAAGAGGAGTGTAGAAAGAACTCGGTTGGTCCCACGATAATTGACCCACCGTGGAGTTTATGGGCGATGTTCTGTGGTGGGTTTATCGTCATTGGGAATATACATGTGTGGCAATTTACAACCGTGTTGGATTGCTCCTACCATAACTAGCTTAGAGTTCCTGTGATTGTTGAAGAATTGCTTTGATCTAGAATTTTCAAACCGGTTGATATCCAACGGCGGGATGGGGTTTTCAAGTGTGGCTGATATTTAAACCGGAAATTTTAGTGGCTCCATATTTTCAACTGTGCAATTTAATCGGCGAATTCAAAAACTTGATATTTAACATTATAAAAAATATCCTTGTGTTATACCAAATGCGCCATTTTGAATGTACCCTAAAAATGGCACTTGGCAAGGTAGAAAGCCATTAAAAAACAATAAAAAACCACGCACAATCAATTAGAATGCCAAAGTGTAAATGGACATAAAAACAGTACACGAGCAGCGTCCATACTTATTTGCTCAAATTCGCTTCACCTTTGACACACTTGTCTTCGTGCTTGAATTACAGGAAAAAAGTAAAACTTCCACTGTGTATGAAGAAAAAAGGAAAGCTCAGGAAAAGCCCTAACCATGAGATGGCAAATCAAGAAAACTCAATCAGAAACGAAAACCGAATACGACGTGCACTATCTCCGTCTTTGATTAATGGCCATGGCACCATTACGAAGCTGTAGCTACCCTGGTAGCTGCTGGCGCAAAGTAAGGAAGGAATAGAGAAAAAGCAGGGGTTATGAGAAGATGAGCAAAAGGGCTTGATTTGGTCACATGCCGTGAGAGTACAGTAATCTATCGGCAGTCCCTAGTGTTTCATCAGTGGCCACCAGTGATTCGAAATTGGCCCAAAAGCTAATCAACAGATGTTTTTCCAGTCACTTTTAGGCGCTCGTTCTGTGGCTGCGTCGTGACGCCCGTTGAAAGATTCTTTATTTTCTTCCGTGCCGCTTCGATACCATCGCACTGATCGAATTCCTAAGATGCTACCCAGTGCCCTTAAGATTTGGCGAGGCAAAATTGATTTATCATTCTGCTACACCAGTGTGTGACCTCTTGCGTCTCCCCGTCCATGCCCACTACAACCGGCTGCTGGATGACCGGAAGGATGATCAAACGGACATTTGGGGCCAATTCGAGTGGATTAGATTAGTTCCGGCTGAACAGGGCTCGCCTGTCAGGGAGCAAGAGGGTAAAGCGCAAAAGAGAAGGTGCGCAACGCAACGTACCAGCTCGCTCACACGGAAAAGGGAAACACGAAGCCAACCTCATCATTGGGACAGAAACGGAAAAACGGCCCTTTACCGAGCGATGATATGCATGCGTGCCTACATTCTTATGCTAGGAAAAGGAAAAACACTCCCAAATGGGGTAAATTCACCATAATCTTCACGCTACCCCGATTTCGAGAACCGACCATCTACACCCAATTTATACGCACTGGCTCAACGGACGCACTCACATTCTCTTAATCAACTGAATAACGCTTTTCCGACAATCTGATTAGGATGATTTGGCGCTTCGTCGAATGTTTGGCGATGTTTTTCTTTTCTTCCGAGGCTCGAACAATCGAGCCATGCAGGGTCCAATACGAGATGGGAGCTAATGGTACATTTTTTACGCCCTCTCCATTTGTTTGACAGTCTTTCTTCAAAGAAATGCTTCTATTCATTCATTGTTCTATCGGAGCCTCAAGCTCGCGAACTTGTATCCCAAACATTGGAACAAGTCAAAACGAAGAAGATAAAAAAAAGCCTTCTCATTTAGCCTGTACGTTCCGAGACTGTCGGGCCCTTGTCATGCTGCTTTCCTTTAAAAGCAATGTTTTTTTTGTCATGTGTTAGTGTGTTTTTTTTCTACACATTTTATGCTTCTGCTCCAGTGAATTTCATTTATATTCGCTTCTTTTGTTCTGTCCTATTGAAAGGATATTGAAAAATCCTAAATTTAAATCAAAGCCAATTCAGGGTCGTACCATGAAACTTTTGCGATGGTTCATCTTTTTCCCGTTACATTCAGAAAAAAAACACACACACAACACTAAACCCTTTGCTTTGACTACAAAAGATGATTAAGAGATCAATAAATAAGCTTCAAAAGGCCAGGATCTTATAAATTCATCAACAATGAACCTGATTCGAAAGCGTCGTCTAGGGAATAGGTTGAAAAAATTAGGTTATCTCCAACCAAGAGCAACAGAATCCTTTTTATCTTTCTTCCATCAAAGAAAAATTCGCGAGCGGTTGTGGGAGGTTCAGCAAAGCGTAGGTGAGTTGAAAGCAGATAACAGCATGGTTCGCTTGCGAAGGAACAAACATGAAAGGGGTTTAATTGATTAATCGAAGGATGAACTTTGTCCCGCAAAATTTGCTTCCTGCAAGATTTGTGGTGTACAGCACCAGATGAACACATCGTTTGTCACTACAACGTCAACTGGAATTGTGGTTTGTGCTAGTAATTCCAATGCTGAACTAACGTTAAATTTCAAGTGCGATGACACGGAAGGGATAGTTGAAAATACCATTGCTTATTAAAGCTGCACAAAATCTACCAAATTATTTCATTTAATATCTTAAGTAAACATGTTTTTCGGCTTCTGTCATTTGGTCTTCTGTTTTGGTGTAGTAGACAAAATAAAGATAATTCTTAATCCGTCAGCCAAAGTGAGCATTGATTATGGATCGGGAAACTGGAGTTCCTCAGCCGTAAAAGCAGGTTGACACTAGTTGATAATTATCCAACGATCTTTAGAATGTTTTGTTGGTAGTTATTTAGCTTTTTCGACCTCTTGCCTATTAACTGTTACTCTGTGCTGGCCTCTAACTTATTGAAGTTAAATTTCTGCTTGCGTTTTGCCCTTAACAAAATGCACATCAATTGCCACCGGGGAGACCAGTGACTGCTCTTGATAAACACTTTCACAAATCACAGTCCACCTTGTACAGGTACTTCTTCACTGTTTGGCTGGTTGTTTCAACTTCCAGGGAGAACACAGAGAACACTTTGCCTTCGATCTTCATGTGTAGGCTCTGACGCATGTTACATTGATGTCTGATATCACAGCGTTCTGTGCTGTGCTGTGGCCATTGGAACAGGGCTATTGCATAGCACTTTGTTTATTATTAAGATATAAGTGTCATGTATACTTATGTAATAAGAACTCATTAGGTACACTCATTCAAACTGCATTGCACTCACATCAATACCAATACCAATAACAGATCGCCTATTCGGCAAATGTCAGCAGATGATTATGAAAAATAACAGTTGACTTGTAACAATCGGGCGAGACAGTCAATCAATAATAAATGGAATTGTATACCGAACCTTAAAACAACTTCTATCTTAAGAATAAACAAATAAAACAAATCAACCAAATCGAGGTTAAAACGAATAGATTTCAGTTAGTAAAACTTTTTCGGTTCGGTGTGGCGCATGCTGTAAAGACAACCCCTTTAAAGGATTTGTATACAATTTTTTGTAGCGACTATTGCGCATTAACTGATAGCGCTGCCAAACTATGACTGTGAATAGTTACAAACCGTGAAACAGTGTTGGGTTATCCTCTAGGTAGCGGGAAACTCGTTTGAAAAATCAGTGAAATCCCAATCCATTTTTGTAATGCATACGTTATAATGTACCTCGCTTGTGTTTATGTTCAAAAACCTTTCCGTAAAGCGCGTAAATCGAACTTCAAAAACTCGTATCTTCTGTACAAATACAATATCTCGGTGTTCCAATTTCTTGTACGTCTACGTGAGTCCTCATTCTTGCGTCTGAATTAGTGTTCTGGGTAAATGCTAACTTCCTACTGTTCACCTCACCTCCCTTAGTAAAGATGCCAATTTGCCAATGTTTCATTCAATACGAATACTAATGCAAATAAAGATCGAAACGATTACGTTAAGGACTCACACAAGAACAATATAAAATTTTCTTTCAACTAACTATAAAGCTTCCTGGTGCGATTTGGGAACATTTTTTTTAATTGTACATTTTAGATATAAACTATTTAACCAAATTCTTCTTTATGGATAGAAATATATCCAACATTTTGAAGCCAGCCATGGGCACAGTAACAGTCTTTTTCAAATTTAGAATCAACATTTTCCATTTTCCAACAGCATTAACCTGTCACACTATGAGTGCGTCGAACTCGTGTCACTCGAATTCAAGCTCTAATCTATCGATTTTCACGCTTCCTCATTACAGTCACATCGTCCGGAGGTGCGAGGATATTCCCCAGCCCGATAGGAGGTATGCCCGTCAGCTGGAATCTGTGTGTGCTCGTGCTCATCGTGCTGACACTGGCCCTGCATAACAACCATCCCTCATTAGCCCAAATCAGTCGACCGATATCATCGTCCAGTGCGCTTCTTCGAAGATAGTTTGGCTCTACCCAAGCGCTGTATTCCAATGAATGCCAGGAACGCACTGGGTGGCTGCTATTCAATGCTGTTAGTGCTAACGAGGTCCATTGCAACCTTTCCTAAACACCCCAAGGCTGGCAGCAAAGAATGGACCCTGGTACCGCATCATCCACCACCTTGTCCTCGTCCTTGGAAACTACAATTATCGATGGAGCTTACTGGAAAACTTACTGGATTGAATCCTCGGATTGTCGAACATTTCGTTGTTACGTTTCATTTCATACGTGTCTTATGTTATTGAAGCTCTTTTCCTCCACTTCCTCTCAAGCTCCCATCCAACTTCTTCCATGCATAATCACACTAATATTAATGTGTGTGTGTTCGTGTGTCATCTCGTCGATAAATCATGCGGTTGGGAGAGAATATTTCTGCAGCTGCCTGCAGACCGCAACCATCACTTTGTCTGCAACAGAAGCCAAAGCCACGACCGTGATGTTTAGAATGACACTAATGATAATGATAATGATAATGGTGATGGTGATGAGTGTGTTGCAGAACTCTTTACGTTTTGGATGTTACGGGCATGATATCCACACAAAGACATATTCTACGTCATACATCTTTAAGGGTGTAGACATTCGCCAGTAGGAAAAGGGGGTTTAATTATCAGAATTCGTTAAATGGAAATATGATCAACTTCAAAACGCATTCATTGCAATGCCAACATGTATGTTTCGTTTCAAAAGGCTCCTAGAACTTATCAACGGTCTATTTCTATCTTACATAAGCGATAAGGTAAGGTACAAGCTTCATCAAACAATGTTGCTGTATCATGCCGAGGTACCTTAATTTCCGCACCGAACGACCCTTTGATGTATAATCTACACATATGTGTAGTAAAAACAAACCAAGTTCTCACCTAGCATACCAATGACCACGATAGAAACAGTGTCAAATCTAACCACTAAAACTATCGACCAAAAACACACCATTGAAATAATTGAATGTAAATTTGGTCGTGTGGTCCGGGCACGTGTCATGCATTCGATAATGAGCCGATAGTGAACACGAAACAGTCATCTCTGCCATTTGCAATAAAAAACGAAAGGTATCTGCCAGAAAAAAAGAAAGGTAAATTTCATTTGTTCGTTTAGCTTTACTATTTGTTTTTTTTTCTTCTTTGCCAAGATGGATAAAAACCCATTTCACTGTTTAATGTTCCCTTTTTTCTGCCCAGTAAATGTGTGTGTGTGCGAATGCAACATCAAACCGAGCATCGGAACTCATTGAAAGCAAGAGCTAGAGTGCATTCGGTCATATGGTGCATCGTGCATCACCTTAAAAAACCTGCACCCACTATCATGCTGATGATGATGATGGTGATGATGCCAATCATGGGTTTTCGTTCCATTTTGCACTCTTCCTCCACTGTTGATGGTGCTGTACGAAAACAGCGCTAGAACGGCGCTAAGGTAGCGGACCGAAACGCGAACAAACGGCGGTTCGTACAGGTTCCGTAAGCGAAAATTTAATTGAAAATGAATAAATGAAGTTATGCTGCTTTGGTGCACTTTCGTTTGATGTGTCGATTTTTGTTTTCCACATTGCTGCTACAGTTGGCTCCCCGTTTTGCACGAGGGGCGACAGGGTGTTTCCATTTGTACGACGGTTTCGATACATGCAATCGAACAGGGAGAGAATATGACACAGAGAAAGCGGGGTTAAATGAGATATTCTTTTTTTATTGGTCAACGAACACTTGCATGAAAATGGCTGCAATAAGTGACACCATTTTATCCCGTACCGTCGGCTGTTTGGCTTCATTGATGGCTTATGAATAGAGAAAAGGAAAATAAACGGAACATAATGATCGCGTGTGATCGTCGCTGGTTACGTCACGGTGTAATGAATTGATTTTTTATGGCACATGTATAGGTGGCGTTAAATAGGCAACTATATTATTGGTTCTTTTGTCGACCTAAAATAAAATGGAGTGCACGCATGACACTTTGGTTTTCTGACGTCTTTTTTTTAACACCGGCATGTTTGCTATTAAAAGTGGAAGCACTCAGGAAATCAGTTCAGCTTAAAAATCATTTCAAATTTGCCAATAATCGTGAACTGGTTCAACACCATTCCTTGTCCGTGTTAGTGGAATGGGAAGTTATCATTGATTCAAAGCACACACGCTTACAGTTCAATTCAATCAACAGGGAAGGGACAAAATGTGTGCACCTCCTGTGCTGCTTCAATCGCCACCCGGCGAGAACCAACGATAGATTAATTGAATCCCCTTGTTGAAATACGAATTTCGTGCACCCGGAGGACAAATTGTTTCTCCTCCAACCAAACCTTTGCGAATGTGACTTGCAAATCAAACCTTATCGCGTTTCTTCCTCCTTCCCTTCCCTTGTTGCACCGTTTGTTTCGTTGGAAGCAGAATAAATTGATTAATTCCACGTGCGGGGTGAAAATAAATCGCCTTTCCTGTCCGCTTGTCGCTGATTGGGCCGCGCATTGATCGATGACTTTTTCACATCGCTAAATCGCTGATCGAAGAGCGTCGTGCATACATTTCGATGTTTATGAAACTAATGATACTACTCAGCAGCATCCTCCCGGTGAATGGCCAGGCGCCTCCATCAAAGTGCACAGGGAATCGCGATACGCAATCAACCGTTCGTGTGCCGGTTACTGACGTTCCGTACCGTCAGGAGCTTTGGTATAATTAATTTTAAATGTATTTATCAATCTTCTCGTGGGAAATTCCACTTCTGAAAGGAAATTGATCACACGAACTACAGCGAGTAGCGAACCACACTACATGGAACAAGCGCCATGGAAATCATATTAGATTGCATCTGCGCTCGATTTTTTTGCATTTCTACTAACATGATTGAAAACATTTGATGTATGAAAGGGCTATCAACGCAACTGATACCAACGAAAAGTTGCTGCAAAACACTCATCACCGTCACTGAAAAAAAAACTATATATTTAAAAGCAGAAGACATACACATGAACATAACAAGAATTCAGAAACTAGATGGTAAAACTGATGTGTAAATAGTTGTTATTGATAAGAGCTTTCCGTTACGTGGATGCACAGACGAATGTGTCTACAGTCGAAGATAGAAACGGGCGCAGCAACATTGCCATTGCTGCCAGTTCCGAAGAAGCGTCATCCAAGTTGCATTGAAATCTCTTCAATCCCGTGGCTAAGCTTACTTTCAACTCATTCCAACGGTCGATCTTGTTTGCTCCGCAATGAAACAGCGAGGGGTTAGAGCTATTAGGGAAAGGCAGTGAACATTGTTGTAGTGACGTCTAAATTTATGAAACCATCAGCGTTGAAAATATGATATACACACAGGTACAAGCCAACCGATGAGCTAGATGTATTAAGTTTCTTTTATATGACCGTGTACGAATACATTTCTGCTAGCAATTCGAAATAGTAAATGGGGAATATGTCTACCAGCAGAAAGAACGAAAGGCTCTAAACCTTTACAGAATGCAAATAGATGAACGAGAGCGGCTAGAACATTATCTAAGCAAACCCTTAACTCTAAACGTTTCTCGATGTAATGACTTGTAACGGTGTAAAGGGGGCAGCTAAATGAAGGCATAAGAAACGCGGTGATAAGAAAATGTACACGATTTCAACATTACATCCAGCTCGACAATGATGATAGTAATTGGATTACGCATAGTAACGAGAAAGAGTGTACAGCAAACAAAACTCTACAAAACGATGGCAAATGAATTCGATCCGAGACAGGAAAAACTAAATCTAACCACAAAATAGACGAATGTTTTGCAAATGGTAGAAAAAGGAAATCAAGAAGGGAAGAAAACTGCCCCGAACGGCAAAATCACTTAATTAATCCATACAACCGAAAAGATACGAACACAGCAACAAACCAAACCAATTAAAAGCAGAATCAGCATGAACATGAATAGTTTAGGTGGCTTTTTTGTAACATGGTCGAAACCGGCGAGTGGTGTACGAGTGGAAATCAAATGTGCAAAAGAAAAGAAACAAACACAACAAACAAACAAAAAACAATGTAGGGTGTGATGCATTTAAGGCGATGTGCAGGACGGTGAGGCTGAAGTTTGCTGAAAGTGTTAGTGTGAGCGTAAATATTAATGAAAAAAAAGGAAATGAAATGAAATCACATTTGAGATACATTTGCAAAAATTTAGTTGCAGTGGAAGGGGGTCGCTACAAATAATTCTCTAGTGCGTTGGGTTGTGCAGGTGAATAGCAAAAGCAGGGTGCATTATATGAAATTGGTTTAAATAAAATGAATCCGAACGAATGCTATTTGGTTGATTGATTGTTTTTGTGTTGTTTGACAAGACGGTACCGTTTGAAAGAAACAATTTTATAACAAAAGAACGGTTTTTAGTGCAGCCTTTTTTGTTCCTGGCAACTTAAACACAGCTAACAAGGTTACTGTAATATAAAAAAATGTTTCGGTATGTAACTTCACTGACACCATTTAAACATTTCTGCATAGGGTACACACGCGAACATACTTTCCGGGTGCGATAAAAAAAATCCACCGACACAATACCTCAATGTTGTGTCGATCATCCAGGTGATCGCTGAAAACCTTGAAGAGGCTTCCCTTAGAGAGGGTAGGGGGACACTCAATGGTCTTGAAATAAGAAGCCGTTGTGATTGGGATAAAATCCAGCCTGACGGTCCAAACTATTCTTTTCCGAGTGACGATCGATTACGAACGATTGCTATATTGATTATTAAAATTGCACTATGGTCTATTGTTTGAGGTGAGATGGTCTTAATTGTTTTGGTTGAAAAATAAACTGTATAGCAGTTAGGCTACAGAACCAGGATGGAATTCGTAAGCAAAGCCCATACATCAATCGACACCAGCTTACAGGTAGACTCTTTCTACACAGACATTCTCATGGCCTTCGACAATGCATTCCATTCCATCCTGATCGAGAAACTTGATGTGCTGTATTTACTGGACCTTTAGGATCATCCTAGTCGAGAAACTTGATGTGCTGTATTTACTGGACCGTAGGCATATGCCGTAAGGATGGTCCCGTCCACATCAAGGCCCATACACACACCCTCCGGCGTTCTGCAGGGCATTAACTTTGAGCCTTTATTGTTGCTGTTCTATATAATCGATCCAGTATATATTCAACCACCCACGAAGCCCAACTTTTCACTACGCACTTGACGATCAGATCCTGGAGTGGAAACAATCCGTGTCACGACTCTAAGCGTTCTAATTGACTCGAGACGCTCCTTCCAGAACCAGCTGGACCATGGTGTAGCCCGATGCAGTACAGTGAGATGACTGATCACGAACATGGCTTGTGAGGTGTTGGACCTAACCAACATCAAGAACGCCACTACTCGACTCTTGCCGTACCACATGTTCGTGTTTCCTTCTTGCGCTCTCAGTTTTCAATAGCGGACAAGGTATCTGCTTCTCAGAGTGCCATGGTTCCTTCCTTAGTCGATTCGTTAGTGGAACGCCTCCATCGCGCCTGCCGAGCTTTTTAATGTCAGTAAATCACTCTCCAACGCTACACTCGGGGGTCGATTTGTACTTGCCAGCTAAAAAAAGCCATGCCCGGATGATGCTGGTCATCAATGGTCCCGAACTCCATTTCCTCTGCTTTTACCCTTTCTTGAAAACGTTCTGCACCTTCAATGCACCACCAATGTTGTTTTTTGTATCACAATAAATGTGATATTTGAATGTATATAGTTTAATAATTTGGTGGCAAGTCTACAAAACATGGGAAGAGTGATCAGTGGAAGAGAAGTTCTTAACTATCCTTCACGAATAACAAACGATCTAATAGTTACAAAATATATGACAGTAATTCACTGGACTTCATTGTTTCACAAAGAGGTCCCGTGTTATATTATTATACCGCAAGAAATTGTCGATGTGAGTTCAGCATCTGAGTTCAAATTTTTTTTTTTCAATGTTTGGTAGTTCTGATGATGATAGTTTTAAAATTTCATTACTTTCAGGTTCATTTTTTTTAGTTCATAAACATTTGGTTTAACGAATCCAATCATCGAACGAATCGAAATAATAAAATATCACTAGAATCGAAAATCTAGAGTTCGAACATCTCTATCCATTGTAGAGGTAAGAGGTGGAAACATCATCATTAATATGACAATTCAGTACATTTTTTACGTATTGTATATCAGTTACGACGTCAGTAAACAAAAATACAATAACAGCCCACCACTAAGGAAACATTTTGCTAACAGCTGCACTCCTATCCGCCAACGAAACAATCAGTCCATGTGCGATTGCTTCAAATTAACTACAATCATGGATAATGATGTATTTATGGCATGCAATATTTGAACAATGCGCAAATATCATTTAAAACCAATTTCATCCAAAACTATGAAAATTTGTTTTTGTTGTTGTATTTAATTTACATAACATGTTTGCATAATGTGTTCATCGATCCTAACCAAATGACAAATAAAATATTTCGTTGTTTTCATTTCCATTGCACTACTACTCCTTTGGACACATTTTAGAATATCTTGTGTGAAAAAGAATAGTGTATAAATTTACAAATATGACATTTATACAGTTATATAAAATAAAACACATAGCACTACTTTTTCACCGATCAGTACAGCTTTGTAGAAGGATCCCTAAATATGGTGCGTTTGTTTGCATAACTTTAGGCGCATTCGTCAAACGCTTTGGAAACGCTATGCTGCACATTTTTATTTCTCGGTTCTACCCCAAAAATAACATTTAGACCAGACCCCAACTCAAGTGAACCAAAACGCTACTTTTGGACCGTGCCCGGAACCACATTTGGACAGCCCAAATATTATCCAAAAGTGGGTCCCGGTTCCTCAGCTTTGGACCTTAACGCTTGTCAGTAACGCTAGCGCTGGGAATCAATCTAAAGCAGAGCAAATTAAGAATCGTTTCAAGACAAAAGAAATACAGCATTTCTTCTTCCTTTGGAAGAGAGCATAAAAAGGTATCCCACACACACTCTCACACACACTTTCGGCTATGCCTGTCTTATTTTACTCTACCTTATCTATGTATTTTCTACACTGCTTTACCTTCTCTGTGTTCTCTGACACCTCTTCCGTACTGTTTTGTCTCGTAGGAGACCGTGTGCAATACTACTCTATTCTGCATGTGTGAATGGATGGATGGCTTTGCGCACGGAAGTGGAAGTGCGTACAAAGTAAAGAGAAGTGTGACAGATATTTTTGAATTCGTATGAACGCACAGAACAGCTGGAGAAAGAACGAGAACAGAACTTTTGTATTATACCATTTGATAGCAATTTACCTCGACTGCGAATCGATGCGGCCACGGAGTCCTAGTCTGAGGGTAAGCAAACGCGTCGGGTTTTGTTGCATGATCAGCGCGTCGATCGATGCGTCGATATGCAACATTGGTTTGAATGCATTTTAGTCATTCGTTATGCACTTGCATCAAACGAACAGTACCATCCTTATTTTGTTCAAAATGCAAATAAAAAAGACCGAGTTCGAAGTCAATTTTCTATTATGACAGGTGCTGTTGTATGCGTTTCTTCTATGCCTCTTTTATATTCTTATTACGTTCTTGCAATTTTGCTTCAAATAATAGTCGACGGACGAACAGGTTAAGAATATCATGTTTATTCAATGTAATATTACCAAAATAAATGGGTTTTATCGCAGAACATAGATCGTAGATCGTAGAGAATTGTACTCCAATCCACCTCCACTCTCCTACGTTGCAACAAACCAAAACACACAACTTCGAAGGAACCCCCCACCATTCTCCCTCTCACAACAAGCACCCTCAATTATCCTTCCGATAATGGTCTGACAATGGTTTTATTGATTTCGAACCCAACAAGATAATTCCAAGAGACAATCCGCGCCGCCTGGCCAGAACTGTAGCAAAAGCCGATATAAAGTTAGTCTTATGTATGTTATAGTCTTAGTATGATAGTCATTGGTTAACATTTTTATACTAGCGATTAAATGTCTCTCTGTGTGGGATAGATCCACGGTTAGGATTGAGGTTAGGATCTAAATAGTTATGTTCATCGTTTCTGAGCGCTGTAAGGAGAGTTGAGGTTTTCCGTAAAATTTCATCCATAAACAGTCGGAAGGAAATATTTTTCCAAAACCTCCAAGCGCTGCTACTGAGTGATTCAACATACTCGATTCGGAATTTGTTTGATGTTAGGCAAACATTCGTCAACACGAGAGTTTTGTTTTGTTTTTGTCTTCAATTGGTGTTGGATAAGATAGAAACGTTCCACCCATTTGAAATTGGGTAACATTGTTAATATAGTTAAACATTCTTCATTTTCTATGTGATTTTTACTCACACTCTCATTGCTTCGGCCCAACTGTGTTATTACACGAGCGGCAGGAATATTTCTGTCTGTTTCTGGCTGGTATTGGCGGATAGAATTCAAAATCAAGTGACAGAGTTTTCCCCCATATAATAAGCCCTTTATTGTTCATTCCTAGCTCCCTCTGCTCCCCCCTCTCCAGTCATACAATTTTTGGTTATATTTTTTGTTACCCTAAGGTAGTTTATAAGCATAGGTGAAACCTACAGGCAGACCTGTTTAAGAAATTAAAATTGAAATTATACCTGTGTAAAGACGTGAAATGAATCAACCTTCCTGTGGCCATGCCATCCGGCGACACCAATGTGGACTCGAAAGCAAACCACCGTTAGAAT
This sequence comes from Anopheles marshallii, assembly GCF_943734725.1. Lineage (NCBI taxonomy): Eukaryota > Metazoa > Arthropoda > Insecta > Diptera > Culicidae > Anopheles > Anopheles marshallii. The sequence goes on along the minus strand of NC_071326.1, from coordinate 50,027,299 downwards.
GAAGATCAAAGATATGAGTGGTGATCTATTTCAAAAGCTATCTTCAATGAGGATTGAAAGCTGAAGGATAATGACTAGTACGGCCAATCTCGTCCAATCTTGGCCAATATCCATATCCCGTCCCTTGTTTCATACCTAGTGATTTCCTGCTCCATGCGTGGAACATCTTCTTTGGCATATTCCAGAACTACTTCAAGGAGGAAGGAAAGGAATCTGGAATCAAGGATAAAGGAATCTAGCACAATACTTCCAACACTAAACATTTACTGTGCAATCCTAAAGAATCGTCGGCCACTCGAGAAGTGTATGAATCCTAAAGCATTTTGTACTGCGCAACAAAAGAAGATCTGCGCAAAACGTGCGGACTGCAAAGTGCTAATACGCACAGTATCTAACTATGCGTGAAATGCGTGCGTGTTTGCGTGCGTGTTGTAATCGAGGGGAAAATGAATCCCATCGACCCAAGCTTTGAAGCGTGTTACCATTCCGTGTGAGTGCAAGCAAGACGTAAATAGCGGTTAGAGCGAGCACTTTGATGTTTCGTATGGCGTCTGGTCTAAATGTTATGTTTAATATTAAACACAAAGATATTAAATGTCACATGAATTATAACTCTGATGATTCTTTTCCATGATAGAATGTAATGGGAATTTTTGTTCAAGTTCCATTTTTGCTCAAGTTCATTGCCCAACTACCGTTTCGAACACGTTTCCCTGAGCACGTACGCGGGATTAATTTCAAACAGTAAGCCGATACTATACACGGATCTGTAATCAAACAACGGTCGTGATGCGATTTCAGGTGAGCAATTATTCTGCATCTTCTGCCAATAGCTCGGCACTGGCCATTGCTTGTACATAATTACCAAATCGAACGAGACACTTTTCATTCTTCCAGCTAGTTCAAAAGTACTTACCAGCAGCCGGTGTGACACCATTCTTCATAGTGTTTCTTTATGTGCCTTTCCGTCACATTGCACTGAGAAATAACGAGTGTACTCAGTTTAAACAAAACTCTAAAGACGTAACACCATCAAACACTAGCAACTCGGCAGCAACAGTCAGCACGCTTAAGACACTCCATTAATCATTTGCCATTAATTATGCATAAAGTAGTACAATGGGTGGCACTGTTGAAGTAGCAACCATGCGCTCCATTCGTCCGAGTCATCGTTAAACGGATGGGGAATGATTAGCCCCCGACGGAGGTTAAGTCCAACACCGACAAGCTGGTCAGGTTCATCTTCATCATCGCTTCTCGTCACCGGCAACCAGCGGCACCTGCCGTCCGTTCCGTTTCGATCGGGACGGTCCGCTCCGGAAAGGATGTCATCCTACGAAAGCATACTGACGGAAGGACTTCTCGACGGAAGTGGCGTCCTGCTGGTTTTGCAGCCGTACACCAAACAATGCACGCGAGGGACGAGTAGTGCGATCATTTATCAGCGCCTGGCAGGAGTTTAAGTGAGAGATTATCGCCACGAGACGAAGTTCGGGACTATCCGGAACTGCGAACGCCATTGTTCCGGAAGTGCTGCCCGGTGAGCTGCCGGTGAAAAATGGTTTTGTAAGGATTCGTCGTCCTCGATGCTATTTCTCTTCGCGTTCGCTTCACTCACTGAATCATGCATCTGGCCGGATTCCGGTTGCAGCTTTCGTCAGCCGAGGTGAGAACTCAGCATACGGATGGAAGCCACACTCGGAGCGTGAACAATAATCCCCCTCAAACGGTGACATCGGCATGGGAATTCGGGCAGGTTGCTGTAAATTTTCTTGTTTGTCTGCGAGGCTCTGCGTGTGAGTATGTCCAGCTTCCGGTGCAGCATTGGTCACATGGCAAAATGTTCCCGATAGATCGCCTGCAAACAATGAGGATGCAAAAACGTGGAACGTGCTGCTAGATGAATGAATAATACGGTCAGTCAAACACCAACCGGGGGCAATAGTACGGCAGGCAAAAAGTAACCGTGGTCGAGACCCTGGACAAGGAAAGCGTAAATCTTTACAAACAACAATACGCTATCATCTGTACGAACTCGACATGTGTTTATCAAGGGGACAAACGATCATCTGCCCAAGATGTAGATTAAGTCGTTGCGTAAGTTGCAAAAAAAAAGCTTCAAAATGCTTTTAGCTGTAATATTTCAAAAACCATAAAGTTTGCTGCAGACTCAACATTTGCAAGGGTATCATAATAGTTCTTTTTTATAAACAATGCTATATTTAAAACATTGCTCCACTGACATATAAGCAATGAATATTATTGTTTTATTAAGCTTTTTTGGGTATAATTTTGCAACATCGATCAAGAACTTCTTCCCTTGCTTGCATCGACACATGTACGTCTTAAACAAATCTCAAATATCCACGAGGTACCGTAAATTCTAACGTTCATAAATGATATCTTTAGTTCTTAGTTGTATTACCGTACACTGTCTGCATACACCAGAGAGCTGTTGGCAATGGATTTCAATCAGCAAATTTCTCTACACTCCGCATTAATTTACGTTGGCTACATGCTTTCACACGAATCGTCACCATTCAGCACAGTGAATTGGTGCTCGAGAGCAGACACACACACACACTCACAAATACATGCACACTACACAAACACATAGCGTAAATGTAACCGTTTTACCACCCAACGCGACTGATTGCATTTCGCATCGAATTGTGACCGGAAAACAGTTTTCCCAAAATCCCGCCCGGTATGTGGTTGTTCGCAGGGAAAGATACTTTTGGCGCTCGTCTGGGAAGCAGCGAACAAACAGCTCGTTAAATCAATTATAATTAAAAGCTTTACATGTCTGTCGCACGGCGTGTAGCAACCACCGTCGATCGAAATCGCACCGTAGCAAGGGAGAAAATGGGAAGAGTTTGGGATGCATTTACTAGCAAAACAAGTGCAGTGCTTGTGATGGTGGTTTGATTTAACAAGCATTCTTCGGATAAATTTGTTGTTTCTGGTTTCTGCAAACGAAACAATCTTGACTTTACATTGTAACATTGCGAAAATATGCAACTTTAACCAATTACCCTTATACCGTACAAGATACAGCACGAAAAAATTCGGAGTTCCGCGGGAATTTGTTCTCAGTTATTTTTATTTTATTTCTTTATTTACATTATTTAACGTTATTTAACGTTTTGCTTTGTAAAAACCTTATAACAAGGGTGACATTGTCTCACTCTATCAATATTCCTACTTTTTATGTATCTTTCATAATTATTCTTGTTTGTTTCGACGCGATCGTTTGTCTTACCTATCCTTGTTTACATCTTATACGTGTCCAAAGTATTCCGTGCGTTTAAATTACCGATTCCTACAAATCACAACTTCCGTCCTGGCCTAAGTATATACGGCTGTCGCCAGATCTGCCAGTCTAGCCACAGAAGAAGACGTAGATACAAATTAATACCACAGCCCTTACAATCTAACTTGGATTCCTTCCTTGGCTCTAACCCGATGAAACGCAAGAGTGAAAATTGAATCAAACTGTTTACTTTGTTACGACACCCGGGTAAGCAGGATAACTTGCCTTCGTAAACCATCGTTACCCTGGCAGTCTAGCAGAACATTGAGAACTCGGACTATGCCCGACCCGCTACTCGGTTATGCTACGGATGGTACTGTCTACGGCCAAACTGTCATCGCATCGTGAGCATTTGCGGCAAGAATAAATATAAATCGAACATACATTTGACTAAACATTATAAATTACTCTTATCCGCAATGGACCGCATGGGTTTCGTAATGGAACCTATTTGCCAAAGTTACTCACGCACAGTCCCACAGTGCCAGCAGTGTGTAGCATACTGCTATGGTTAAGGCTGCAGCGGACGTTAAGCATAAATCAATCGAACGTTACTCAACCACGTTAGCGGATGCATACACCCGAAGGGACCCAGTGGGGGACCCTTTGTACCTCGGTCTAGGTGTGGTTGCAACGGAGCATTATCTTAATGTCTAAGAATTAACCAGATTATTCAATTACGATCCACCGGCACCCCTGAACTTCCCTGATCCAGCATTGTAAACCAGGTGCGAGAGCCAGCGTGAGACAAATACTTCTTTGACGCTCATCTCACCATGCGTGAGGTCGACCAGATGGTCAAGTGCGAACGTTGACGCTATTCAATTACCCACCCGAGAGGGGGGGATTGATGGCTTGTTTACTTCTGTGTCGATTGCTCGTTTGATACGCTCGTACAACTTTACTAATCATAGGTTGGCGATCAATCGGGCCTAAACGAGCGTATCCCGGTAGGGCCAAACGTATTGACCCGAACGTAAGATTTTTTTTTTCTCTCTATCTCACTCTCTTTTTTCCCTCTTTCCTTCTTCGTTCTCTCGCTCCTTCATCACTCGCACAGGTAAATTCTTGCTCCTCCGGTCAATGCACCAGAATGAAGCGACCCGCGCGATGGTTGTCGAATTAAATTTAATTCCTCACAATTATTTTTCAAACAAATAGCCCACACTTTGGGATGGCCTTCGGTGCGATAGGATCTCCGAAACGTCCGCAAAGCACACCTGCCCCGCCAATGCTCGATTTCGGTGTGTAATGGCGTTCAATTGCTCGATTGTTCGGTGTAGCACGAATCGTTTTTGAGTTTTCAGCGCAAACGGTCATTAACGTTCATAATATGGTATTAAAATTGTCGAATTATTTTCCAGCAGCACACCATGGACGATCGCGCCATTTTATCTACGCGAACGTGCGAGTAATTGTTTATTATTGTGCGTTCAATTAGCAACCGGATTTGTTTCGAAATGTAAGCCATGTAATGATACCTTCTGTGGGTAGATGTACCGGAACGAAAACAAATCATCACAAATTTGCATCATCACAAGTTTCACAGGATTCAGTTTCGTTGCTTCATATGTATAAAAACGTAGGAAATTACTGTTAAATTTTTCTTACTTTAAGGTTCCAATTATTTAATAAGAAAACTATGTTTGGTTTCACATAATTAAACGAACAAAAAATACGTATCCGAATCACTTTGGATTGATGTGGAAATTGAGCAATAGCCAAATCACCTATACATTCCCAGAATGTTGGATTATAGCTAATCTAATCAAGAAATCGCTAAATTACTTCGTTCCTATTCGAATCTTATGCAGGTTTACGTAACGTCTGTACTACCAGCAAAATCAAGAAATCAGAAACAATATTTTAAAATGGAACTTGAAGAAATCGAAGCAAAAATCAAAACGCTTACGTCGGGCGACACCCTTCACATGTGGAAGAACATTTTAAACATTCATCATTGCTTTGACTGGATTGTTTATGCGACAATCGACAGCAAAGAACCTTGAGCAAACAATCTGGACAAATTTCTAACAAAGTTCAGATGTGGCTCATGCACTCAAGGTGTACTGAGAAGATGCTTTATTCTGTCAGGATTGATGTAATGTAAGTGACACTTCCAAAAACGGTATGCGTTGAACACCTCAAGGATGAATCGATGCATACATATTGTTGATTTCCCCAAACAGTGTTCTATTTCGGTCTTTACGCCGTTCGGTAGTTGCAATTTGAATCGTGACAGCACCCGCCTTGCACACTGTACAATGAACGACTTGAGTTTTGTGGAAGTCGTTACCACTAATGTGGCTATCGCTCGTCTTCGAGTGGCTCGACATCTTATGTGCATCTACGGTACAGTACTAATGCGGAACCCCTGGGAACCGATCAACGATAATAACATCGATAATCGAAGATCATATCATCGAGCCACCGATACGACTACTATTATTTACGAAACTTAAGTAATTCTAAATGATTACTCATAGTTTACAATTTTGGAATAATTTAAAGTCTAATCAACGTCTGCCTAAAACATTAAAATAAAGCTAATTATCCAGGGAGCGTATTCGTTCCAACATCAATAGGATTGATGCTGCAAAGCAGCTGCATTTCCTTACCATGCTATTTTCCTTTACTACACAGCTAATACGCACACAGAAGTATGCGATTGTTCCCAGCACAAATCATATCAATGCACCAATTTGTTTGTTATTACAACCCTGTAGGATATGCTACCCAATCACTACTCAAACCATCGCAATGGAGTGCATTCAAGCGGAAATTGGAAATATTGCACTTCAAACGCGTCTATGACTTCCCGTATCTCCAAACTCATCTACTGGGGTTTGTCTGTTCAATTTATTACTAGCATTGAAGATTGCCAAAGTGCTGTGACATGGTGTACCGGTATATATGCTCCAGTATCCTTTTGCACACAATGCACACGAACGGGTTGTATGCTTCGATTGCTATCAATATTCTCATTCCACCCCATGCAACGGATTGTCATCGGCTCCTCAGGGTAAGATTTGTGTCCAATTTGTACACCTGATGTAACGAAGGTTCGGAGATAGGTTTGCATTTTTTTTACGACTGATTCCGCATCATTTTCCAAAACATCTGGATTCGTTCAATGTGTGTTGCAGTCTGTTGCAACGACACAGTGGTCGTTTGTTTTGCGTTTGTTAAGAAAAAAAATTCTACACTTGTATTATTTTTATTCTTATTCGTCTTGTATTGGATCATCTGAATACCTGCAATACTTAGTCTCGCTAAATTATCCTGTTATGTCAAACCTAAATGCTTATGAAACATGAACGAATCCCAGGATTTAACGAAACTTTTCATTATGAATATAACATACAATCCTTATTCTCTTGTAGCTTTTTCAAAACAACTTCGGCTCAAAGTTCTTCTGTTTCACTCCGTTCGCTGCTTTCGATCCGATGACCCTAAAGAATAGACAAACGAGTTCGCGTATAGCTGCAGCAACAGGAAATAAGATTTTACCATTGATCTCCTTGGGGATGTACCGTCGAGCAGGACGTGAGTGCATCGAGCACTGATTTTCCCTGCATTTTCTACGCGGATAGGAAGTACGGATACACAATACAAACTCTCTAACTATTGCTCATCATTTCACTTCGACTTTGGCATCGTTTCGCCCGAACTGTACGACCGTCCGTACCGGGGGCCCAACAACGACGGGTGGCATCCACGCTGCATCTACCGGGTATTGTTTTCCTTCGCTCCGGAAGCTGTGGTGCTGAACATGGGGCAAAATGTTGGCAAAAGCATGGCGTCCGGTGTTCCGTTCCATTGGGAAACTCGTCGAAGAAGTTAATAAAAATAAGCATAAAATCTTATTGGAAAATTGAACAATAACACCAGAATCGGCGAAGTGGTGGATCGATCGAACACCGCGCATTCGCGAGAATCCTGTGCCAGCGATGCGTTCTTATTCCGGATTGTGTTCCGGATTTTGGTGGTCGATGGTGCAATGATGCGGGAAACCGGTCTAGAGAAAGGGATAAGGCTCACATACACAAAAAAATTCACATAAACCAAACTTTCTCCCTTTGCACGTCGGAACGGGACGGCCAGAGAACACGGTTGTGGTAGAAATTCCCGCACCCTCGGTACCGAGTATCCGGTTGTTCAGACACGAACCGAACTGAAGGATGAAAATAAAGAAATCATAACAAAAAATGGATAGACTCCAACCGATTTTCCACCGATGACGAGCGTAAGTGCTAGCGCGTAAGTATGTTTGTGAGTTTATGATCTTGCAAGAACCGTATCGTAAAGCAATGTTTTATGGTCTGCAAAATTGATAACAAATTCATACCGTCGATATTGCTCGCCAGCACAACCATCACGCCAAAGTTGATGCTGTAAGGGGAAAAACTCTAAAAACCGACATCCGGCGTCAGGAATCAAAATTGAAGTGTTGCATTGTAAAATGTATCCACTTACTGGCACTGGAATTCGATCAGGAAACGATGCACGGAGATTGGAAAAAATATCAATCGTTAAAACTGGCCCATAATAGAATATACGAGTGCATATTCAAACAACCTACAAATAACCATGGTTTTTTTTTTTAATCAACAAGTGATACTAATGTGGATATGTCCTAAATTTGGTATTTTAGAAGAGTTTTGGATCAGATAACAAGTAGATTTAGACCGACTACAAGCCTGTACCTATATGTCTGCTGCCCTTTTTACGGCTTTGGTGTTGTCCTCGAAGGCGATTGTTTGCACAATATTTGAAAACAAAGGATGAACTACAAAGGGCCGAAAGGAGAAGACTGTTGCCTCGCGCAAAGCGGTGCATAAGCCTCGTGATTTTGATGTCATACATTGGAGTACCCGGGAGCTTGTCAATCCGACCACATCCAACAAGGAAGGTTTCGCGATGTCAATCTTAACGCAGAACCACAGAAGATGGTCCACATCATGAAATCCAATTCCCCAGCCACACACTTTTAATGTTGCCAGGTTAATACGCGGTAGATGTCCATCCAGAAGCAAACGATTTGATATGAGTCGAGAAATCTTTCCATGGGGTCATCATTCCAATCCAAATCATAGGATGATTTCACCAAACCAAACCCGCTGTCCAATGAGCTGGTTTTGACCAATGAGTCTGCATTCTCATTACCGGAAATTCCACAGAGAGAAGGGACCCAGATTAGTGTCCCATAGAAACGTCTTGTTAAACATTGAGCCTAGCAACTCAACAAACTTAACGACAAAAAAGTTTTTGCTCTTAACACCGTAGCCAGCAATCTGGTGTGATACTGGTTAATTTTGTATGTATGGCCGTCCTTGTGCTCACATAAACAACCCTTTGGCGAAGATATAAATCTATTATTATGAACTTTTCGCTACTACTATCGACGATCCTTTTCAATCAGAGTTCTGAAATTCATGAAATACATGAATTTTAAACAATCAAACTGAAGAGGAAGGAAGGAAATGAATGAGAAAAAAAATCAAGGAACAGATGATCTAATTACAAAGAAGTGAACATAGCTTCAATGCCCAAATGCCGATGTCAAGATACACAATTTTATTATTAAATCATTTGATAAGCACTGCTCTTACTGTGCAAAGTAGAATGACGATGGCTTATAGCATTTGAGACACATTAAGTAGAATATCTTAACGGGTAAATTTAAAATTAAAAGGTGAAACAACTTTATTCGATTGCAAAGTCGTGCAGGTCATAATTTGCTGCATTCAAAACACAAGCATAAAATAATAACGTCAATTATTCAATTAAACTATAACACAGATCTCATAACTTTTTAACAAACATCTACCCCAAGAATCGTACAGATACTTTGAATCTTAGCTAGAGGCTACTTTTCAATGTATACATGTGCTTTTACATGTTAATGCTGCTCACTTGTAATTGTGAAAGAACCTGTTCTAGGATAAAGTAAGCAAAATTCGTATAGATAGTAATGTTCCACCTTTTGATCCTGAATGGGGTTGAGAAGAACGAAGCTATTTGTAAGATTATTTCAAAAACATATTTAACGCTATCGAATTGTTTCGATAATTCCTTCTAATTGTAATAAATATTGTCTCAAACTATGATTGATGATTTATATTCAATTTTAATAACTGGAGGTATAAACATTGAAACACGGTTTGATGAAACAGTTTCAGAAAAAGTATTAACAATAGCATTAACAAAAATTCTAAATATGTTTTTTTGTTTTCTAGTTTTGTGTTTAGTTAATCCTTACAATAACAAAAAAATTAGCGGTATTACCAAGTCCGGTACGTTAGTTCCTCAATTTGAGGCTTTTCTTCAAGAGTTGATCTAACCTTGCTCTACATTTTCAACATCAACATTCAACATTTCCAGCGCCTTCATCGAACCTTCAATTAGGAGTGTTATTGAAATAAACGCATATCTAAAACATATTCCATCTACATTGTATGATTTTCAACATTGAATATTAACTAAAATTTAATTTGAAGTTGGCCCATCACTACAATCTAGTTAAACTTTTCTCAATCGGTGAGTGACATTCGTCCTTAACAAGTAAAACTTTAACGAAAAAAGAACTACCTGGAAGTTTTCGAATGTAAAACTCCATTTAAAGCCATCCTGATAAAAAGCTAATGAAAAAGTAACATTCATCACAAATTTCCCGTCATTCATTAAGCACAGATTGCGAAATCAATGCACTTCATTTCCAGCGCCTTCAGCGAACCTTCAATTAGGAGTGTTATTGAAATAAACGCATCTAAGAAATTGAAAATCTTTTCCCCTAAGTAGATGCCCTTTGGTCCGTTCGCATGTTTCGCATGCTGTTCGATAGCAAAATTATAAACTTTTCGGTTCACTGAAGCATGCAGCAGAAAACCGTACACTCCATCGAGTCAAGCACCATCGGCTGCAATACATTGCAATCGAACCAAATATATTCGTGCCCGAATTTTGAACCAGCATTCAATTTGTTAGCCACCTACATCACTCGTTGCTCCATCCTCAGCTCGTTGGCCGGCCATTCTAAACTTTTGCTCCCAACGTTACGGCTTAATTCAATATAATTCAAACCAGTTCGTTTGTGTTGCAACATTTCAAGCCGGGCGCCGGTAACGAAGCAAACAGGCGCGCACACACAAACACGTACCGTGAGGCAAATGTGTCGGTGCAGGAGGTTGGCCGGGTTGCTCGGTTGCATCTATTCATCGAATGATGGGCGCCAGAAATGCTTACGTTAAAATGTTTGATATCGATGCAACCCGATGGCCGCCGGAGTTTTCCTTCTTCGTCACCCTTAGCATCAAACCGATCCTTCTTGGTGGGTTGAGAAAACTTTCAAAAACGTTGCCCATTTTCTTTATATCCTTTCGAGTCTTGTTGCTGCGCTTTTCCACGTTGGGCAAAGGTTTAAGAAGACGATGGGAATGGAGGGAGTTGAAGGGTGAAGAAGGGAAATATGTGGAAATCTTTTGAAAGTTGCTCTTTTGCAACCCGTTGGCGGCCGTTTTCGATGACCCGTTTTGTAGAAATCTTTCATGGATGCTTGCCGGTACCACCACCAGCAAAACGATAGCAAACAATTTGGCTCAAAGCTCGACGGAAACGGGCAAATCGGGTACTTCTGTGGACTAAACTTGCCTCCAGAATATCATACCAATCTATTCCTATTCTTTGATTAGGGAACGAAGTTGTTGGTGAGAGTCAACATTCTGTATACTAAATGCGCTCTTTATATCGATGCAATCGAACTGATGGTACGGAATTTTTGCTGGTGAAAGATTGCTGTAAAGCCATCTGCAAGAAATAAATCAAGTTGCGTCAGATACATACGTGTACATGCACATATCAATCTATGTTCCGGTGCTCTGTTATTTTTTAAAGAATCTTTCCTTTTATTAGTTTATTTTATATCCACGTTTTAGCCCATCTTGGCACCGGTTTTAGCATCACGAAGGAATTTGATCCGGTTGTCCATTAGCTGAATGAACCTTATCCTCACTTCCGGTGTACGGGCGTACGGGGTTGGCGTTCGTTGATTAGCGACGTGACAACCGTACGTCACGTCGGTATTGGAATTTTGCACCACAATTGTCATTCGTTGCAGATTGTTCGTTAGGACGCTGCCAGAGCGACAGGATCGCCGGAATGGGATTGACCTAGCGGCACGGACCATTTCTTTTAGCCAACCGCTTCCATTGATTTGATTACCACCTTACGCCACTGGCCACTGGGACTAGGTATTATTTTATTACTTCAATCGCATACCCTTTGTGCGGTGTGTCTCTTAGTATGCTTTTCCAGTCCCTTGGTACGTCGATTCGGTTTTTTGCCTGTCACTTCTACAGATTGGCAGTATTTTTTTTATTTTGTAGCTGGCGTGCTCACGTCCACAGTGCCTGGGCCGTACCAGCAGCACGGATATCCGGCAGGCAGGATATCCTGCAACACAAGACACTAAAAACAGTACGCGATGAATCCATTCTCTCTGCTTGAATGCTCCAACAAGAAGCAAAATATAGTATAAAATAAAATAAACTCGATTCATTGGATGAAAGATCATTGGTTTACTTTCGCAAAGAACAGCTTTGGTAACAACGAGAATACGTCCGTCAGCGGAAATAAAAGGGCAAAATTTTATTACCATCCTCTTCGGCATTACACACAGCATTGAGACGTTAGAAGAGCGTGGACGAGAAATGGTTCCGGCCGAAGCAAGTACGAAAGAGCAACGCAGAAAACAACTCTCTGAACTAATCCATTCCAGGAACAGTTGCCTGTTTCGTGCACATAAAGACACATGCATTATGCTTCCGTTAAGGATGATTTTCGTACGATATATCGCAGCCGTAAAATGGCATCGACAACATAACTTTACCTGCCACAACTTGCATCGTATTGTCAGATCTAGAAGTAATCCAATGTTCATCATCGTAATTAAATATCTGTTCATCGTATTCCTCGAACGATTCTAGACATCTACAGTAAAACTAAAGTGATACTAACGGGATGTAGTATACAGCTTGTTAGACAACCTTGAAGTAGATGGAATTGCATCACCAATAACTAGCAATAAAAACGAGCAATGTGCAACACATTTTACAGCTCCTAGTTTTTACTGTATGATTACATCAATTACTATTACTTCTATCAATTTATTACTGTTACTTAAGAAGTTATTGCGGATTGCATTGTTCTGCTAAAATTGTACTTCTATGTTTCTAATTAATAAAAATGTTCTAATGTTTCTTGCACTATTTGGAGTTTAAAATGAAATGTCCAATAAAACGTTCGTGTGGTGTGGGTTTCTTTTATGTGGGTTTCTTTAACAGGTAAATATCCTATTGTCTATACCAAGAATAATTAACCCCTGCCAAGCTAGTGTAGATTACGAGCTGTATTCCCCCAGTGATACTTCTCTCTCTATGTTCACAAACGACATCAAACCGAATATCCTAACCAACCAACCTATCTAGTTCACACTTAATAGCTGTGTTGAAGAATTTCAATTCAAAAAAGGTAAGTGTGCAGGGCCTCTGGTAAGTGTCAAATGTAATGCTCTTGATGATTTAGCTCTTGATTATATAGATCTAATGGTGTGTGCTCAAGTTAAAAGGCAAACCTGCTGTTGATGTTTGTGCTATTGCGTTGGGTATATTGACATGCAAGGGAAAGGATTTTTCATACTAACTCCCATGGCCTTTTAAAGTCTACAATCCAGGAGTATTTACGTTTGAAGTGTATTTCTCTATTGATTTAAGCAATGTTTATTTCCAGGATAAAACACTGATGACTACACAAATAGTTTCGAGACATCCATTTAGTTTGTTAATATGAACAAAGAAAGAACAACATACTCATGAACACATTTGTACAGATTTGCATCAAAATACACAAAGTTAGTCTTACTTCTTGTAATGTGTTGAAGTTTTTTAGTTCAAACCAACAAGAACACTTTTGCCTAAATTGTTTTCTGGAAAGTAATGAAAACATATATCTGTTTGTTTACGAACTGATCTATTAGCCATGACTGAACTATTTGGCTACACACCCAAATATAACTAATGCAAGTCTGTGTTCCAGAATAGCGCAAAACAGATAGGATTTCTATTAACTTTGGACAATTTCAGCTAGATTCAGCATCTAATAGAAAATACTGTGATCTTCAACAAAGTATTTCAACTTCCCAAAAGGTTTTGAACCATTAAAATACGCCATGTGTTCACACTAACATACGCCTTTGAACATCAGAAATATCTAGATAGCTCATAATTGAACACGTTCAGACTGACAAGCAAAGTCTCGTCTTGTTTATAGCGGTAAGCTGATCATCAAAAGGTTCTGGCGCATATATAGTTTCATAATTGTCACCATTTACCTGATATGCATAGCGTTCCACTGGGGACACTTCTTGACTCGTTTTCATATGTCTAAAAGTGGTGAGTGACGTGCGTTTTGTCCGTTTGGATTAGTTGAGTTGTGGTAGTCCCTCTGGCCCCAATTGTACTGACCAAGCGCGCTAAGTTTTCAGAACATATAACAGCCTGTGATGAAAAACGATGAAAGAATTGAACTGTGCACATTCCCTAAAGGAACTATGAACAAACAGCCAATGGATTGTTTCTGGTACATTAAATAAATACATTGCTCATAATTTTTTAAAGAAAGATGGTCGCTCAGTTAGAAAAAATGAATTTCCCAAAGTTTTTTAACGAAAATTTCCAAATGTTCGTATAGAATAGAAACATTTCACGAAACATATGTAGAGAGCAGACTCTTGAATATAGTATTTGTTATGAGGAATTTTGTCACTCAACACTAACTTTGCGATCTAAACATGAACTATTCCCATTACATCGCATTCCTTTTACAACACATTAAACTATGAGCCATTTGCTTATTCCTTAGGCATCATTCATCGTTTAACTATCTTCACTATGCGCGTTAAAAGTAACACAACACGCTGCATCCTGCAGAGCATCATCGACAGTTGACTGGAAAGTGTAAGTAAAGCGGCTGGAAAGTGTAACCCGACTAAACGAGTACAGTGGCACAATGGGTCGTGCCTCCCCATCGGTCGAGATCGAGTGAAATATGGCAGATAAATGCGCATTCCCGATGAGCCCCGCCTGCCATTTCTGGCACACGGGTGGGGTTCACTCGCCCATCTCCTGTCTACACGCCGGTTCCATCGTACTCCATACCGTTTTGGAATAGTGCAGTAAGCGTTTTGTGGAGAGATCTGTCCGAGAGACCTAAGCAGCTGTCAAGTTAATTGGTTGTCGTACAGTACTGTCCCGGACGACATACAAATGAGCCTGATTATGGGGTCCGTTTTAGCGATAGCTCGCATGTCGTCGCCAAACGGGGTTCTTTCGATTTCTTTTCGATTTCCCACTGTTTTGGTTACATTTTTGCCGAAAACGCAAGTTGGTCAAGATTCACAAAGAACCCACCAAGGGAACACGACCAAATATTCGACGTATGCTCGCTTTCAACAGCCAGTCACAGCCGGTGTCATCGACTTCGGGTGGGTCACAATGTTTGGCCATTCCAACCACGTGCAGCAAATTATGATCCCAACTAGCCTTGTACTGTGCTTCGGTCAGGTTTTTTTCTTGCTTCTTCGGCAGCACACATTGAAGCTTACCGCGTGATATGATATTTTTGGCAGCCATTTGATAGAAACTGCACCGTTTCTAGCACCGACGAGTCGTGGGAATAAAATCTAGACGATCGATTAAAGCTAAAACCTGCAGCGAATACTTGGAAGACTTACACACACAAATTCAACGTAATTCCAAACACATGTAACAACAAATTTAAGTGATTTTATGATAACATGAAAACGGATTCGACATTTATGCGTTTATTTTATTACGCGTATTGAAACATTTCCGCCCTACATGCATGGCATGCAAATGGAAATAAAAACAGAAAATACAATATTGCTCCTAGAATTAAAACAAACACAAAAAAATCTTGCTTGTGGCGCAAACGGTGTATTACATCAACTTGATTAAAAGGTTGAAAATTGCTACATCATGTTTGGTCCCCATCAAACAGTCAAACCAGTTCAGCTCACTTTGAGAGCTTTTTACGAAAGGACATGAATCCTTTTCCTCTATTCCGTAGCATTTCCACTACGGACAGCGAAGGTGATGATGGTGGTTTGTCGAAATAAATAGCTTTTCTGCGTACCGTAGCTGATGGTTTCGGGGAAAACCGTAAATTACATGTCAACATACTATGGAAATAATCCTTTGCTAGCAGAAAATACACTTAAGCACCCGCATGGCCACACGCACCAATGTATGGTGACGCTTTGGAGTTCTGCGAAATGGAGACGTATTTAGTTAAGCAGATTTTTAGTTCTTTTTAGTGGCATCTTTATTGGTTAAATGTGGAAAAGAGATTTTGTATTATTCGTAACACAAACCTTTATCAAATATGTGTTTTTCAATTTCCTCAGGTATACCTGTTTCATATCACGGAAAACAATCAATCGAAATTCAATTGCAAAAATATTTCGCTTTCGGTCAACATAATCTCGGTCTTTTGCTTTATTGCCACAAACAAATACACCGGTATGAGGTTGAATTGAATAACGCCACAGTGTTTAAGATATTTAAAACAAATGCAATTTCCACCCGATAGGCGTAAAACCTGCTCACGATTATGACACGAAGCAAAAGGACAACGATTCGCCTCAAGCCAAAGTGACAGATAATGCGAAAAGTACGATCTGTACAACAAAACCCACAATCGGGAACATTGGTTTCGAATGTTTCCCAACAACAGAAGCAGCAAGTCCCAGGCAAACAACACAAAACAACCTTCAAATGGGCACGTTTCTAATCTTTCCCCTCTAGGTAAAGCCTAAACGATTCATCACCAGCTCGCCTGCTAGGTGGGTTGTCCATGGTGACCAATTTCCAACCATTTTATTCCCAGCTGAGACATCCTTTCGGATCACCAAAGGAATCACGTCACGTACGCCATAATTTAATGGACGCATGCCGAACGCGCAAATATATTTAAACAAAAACAGCTTCATTCGCCTAGTTTTCCCAGGCTTCGGGTCGATAAAATCTAACAAAAGACGATGGCACTTTCAGCCCTTAGTACCAGCCGATTCTCGGCCGATGGAAAGTGGATTAAATAGCAGCAAAACAGCGCAAATAAAATGAACAACAAATCACCCTCTATTGCCGCGGTCGAATTTTAGTTTTCATTTTTTACATCGAACGATGCGTTTATTAAGGTGACGAATCAAATGTTTCGTAAATGAACGGACACCATCACCAATCGAAAAGCTCGTGAAAGTGTCCCACCGGACACACGATATTGATCGGCGCCCAA
This sequence comes from Anopheles marshallii, assembly GCF_943734725.1. Taxonomy (NCBI): domain Eukaryota; kingdom Metazoa; phylum Arthropoda; class Insecta; order Diptera; family Culicidae; genus Anopheles; species Anopheles marshallii. The sequence continues at coordinate 50,010,615 of NC_071326.1, read as the reverse complement.
TAACAACATTGGCTCATTCGTTCATTTATCATGCAGCGGAAGCGGTTCTAGCGATTCTCCCCTCCGGATCACACCGACAACCGTGTCCTGCTCCATCCAATTCATTTGCCATCCCGACCCATCGCTCACAGAATGCGCGTGCCACCGGACCGACAGAGGCTTAAGAGATGCCTGATAAAAATATCACTCTGAATACCCCCTGCGGACCGTGCGCCCGTGGTGTGACTGTGATTAATATTTCTGCTCAAAATTGGTTGCAATTCGGTCAGTTTTCGCTCGAACAGCTGTTAGCGGATGGCGGAGCAGGGTGCCTTTCCTCTTCCGCGTCTATTTCACCACACCGAGGTGACATGCGAGAACGCAAATGAGGTGTGAATAAAATGTCCTGTCCCCTTTTCGGTTGGCTCCATTCGAACACATGCTCCCCGCCGCATCTCAATACTTCCAATGCATCCCAATAGGACTTCCCGAGGCAATGCACATGCGGTGTTGCATTTTCGATTTCCCCGGTGTCGCTTTTGACGAGCACGGGCACAATGCATTCGAGATGGCTATGCATCCACACAACATTCAATAAAACACCCCACCCGTTTCTATGTATCGTATGCATGGATATGTGTGTAAGCACGATTCCGGGTTTGGTGCGCCTGTTCGATTTTCTACCATTTTTATTACCCCGTCAGTGGAACGAGTGGAGAGCGATCGAAAAAGGCACACGTAAACAGATTATTGGTCGCCTGTCAACGGAATAAACAAATTGATAAACATCGATATTTTCCAACCGATCTTGGTGCACGTGCATGTGCAATGGCAGTTGACTGACACCTGGGCACCCGTCCAGTCTCGCTAAATCTTTGCAAAGTACTGTTTTGGAGCTTGCCATAGGTCAACGGCCATTTATTTTGCGTAAATAGGAACATGGTTTTTTTTTTACCATAACACCCTCGAGTAACAGGTCATGTGTTGTTACAACATATTTTATATGCACTTATTTACACTAACATTTCGCTGGAAAATTATAATTATAAAAAATATCCGGTTTGTAAACATGGAATCATGACTAGGAAAGGACCTAAGCTAAACGCATCGGAATTACGGTTAAGCCGCTTTCATGGACATAGAAAGTCACGTAAAAAAATGAATTGAATTTGGTACTTGGATTACACCACAAACAGCTCTGCGAAAATATAACCAACAAATGTAAAATGGCAGACCAATGCAAATAGAAATAAAAAGAAACCCATTTGAACATTTACAATATACAATACAGCGTGATTCAAGGAGATTTTATGCAAAAAAAGTGCAAACATTCGAACTTGAACTATTTCTATTGCGATTTGGCACGCATTCAATGGAATACGTTAATGATGGTGCTACATACCGTGTTCGGCATGCAACTGGTCCATAATGGAATGCTAAAACACCCATGAGGTACTGCAATGAATTTCTGCCCTTCGCAAGTATCAATAAGCTCGTCATATATCATTCCATGTGCAAAACCTAACCCCAACCAGTATGGCTGATGCGTGATTACAAGTTGAAACAAGGGACGAGGTTCGTTCTACTTCATTCTACTTCGTTCTAGTTCATCTCATTTTCAATTAATTGCTGGAGTAAAAGTACTTACTACCAACAAAATCATTTGTTTTAGTTATCAATTATCAATTGACAAAGTTGTCAATATCAATTTGCTGTTTAATTGTAAACAGTGCAAATGCTACTATAAATTGTTTCACTAGCTGAGGTTCAAGGGTAGGTTACTGAAATTCTTTTTGAAGAAAGATTTATTATTTATCTCTGCGATTGCATTTCGTTCAAACCGTCATTTACCTTAATAATAGCATTTAAAAACTACAAAATTTGTAAACCACTTACAATATTTCAGGCTGTTGTAATATAGCCGAGAGAATATGTTATCTTGAAATTGTGAACAAAACCAATAATTACTTCTTCAAAGTACTCGCCATGAAACACATTATCAGAAATTTCATCAACTTCAATGTAAAAGGTGTGAATAAAAATGTAATAGGTGGTAATTATTCCGATAAGTGTTGTTCCGGACAATTTGCACCCTCAGTGACTGGGAAAGTAAGAAGGATTGTTTTATTCATCGTTCCTGATCTAGTGGTATCAAACAGTTCTTGTCGGCTCTTGTCGTTTATGCGTAAGGCTCGAGTACTCCTTCGCCAAAAAGGAGAACGCCACAGGCTGTTCTTTAAAAGATGGTACAAGCGCCCGCATTGCTTCATAGTATGCGTTTGATCGCAGTGAAATCAAAAGGTGTCTATGGTGCTTCCCGTATTACACCTTCTCGTGGCTTCTTCTTCAAAAAACTACTAACTATAAGTAAGTATAAAATGAAAGAGCAAATAAATCATGTTAGAAAAGATAAATAACAGGCCTATTAGCTTATAACAACCGTCGTAAATCAATAAACTAACGCTCATCACCATTAAAAAGACACAAAAGACCCATTGTGACTCGTGGCTTGTACATTGTCTCTAATCAACTGTTACCACCAATATGATCCCACTATCATACCTATCCCAACAACTTGTTTGTGGTAGCAATAAACCAAAGTAAACAAAATTCTTTCGCCACGTCTTACAAATTGACGATCGTTTATTAAATTAGCATAGCTTAACAGGTACGTCTTATTCGGTCTTTAACGACAGCAAAACAACAAACGAATAAAACCGAGAACTTACTTTCTCCTCCAACTGACTACGCGACAACCGGAACGCGTTTCGAATCCTAACCTCATTTTTTCGCACATAACCTCGATCGACACAACGATCAACCGGCACAACCGCAGGAGGAAGGTCATTCCAGTTGGATTATAAAGCTCAGTGGCTACTTTTGCTTTCTCTCGCATCAGCCATATCTAGATCCAGAGACAAAAATCTATCTTAACGGACATCCGATGGTGACGCGGCACATCACAGCTAGTTCCAGTACCCTGTTTCGGGAATTTCGCCACTCATTGAAAAAGGTGTAGGACTCAAAATATAGCAAGCTTCTCACAGAATTGGGTTTACGATCCGGTTTAAGCCCAACCGCCACCGGACCAAGCTTTTTTGACCATCAAAATGATAATTCCGTTTGCGTCCACACCGCCCTCTGTCGTCGCTGTGCGCGTTTTAATAACGGCATATATTACTAGGTCAGCGGCAGTGGTACCGACGGTGACGTTGTATGCGAACGACCGAAGGTGAAAGCATTCTCGCTCGCCCATCCTCGTGGGAGACCCCGTTTTGAATATTCTGGCACATCCCAGGACCGACGAAAGTGCGCTTTTTACCGTTACCTCTTACCGACCAGTCTACACCAACGTGCGTGTAAGAGAAGTGTTGTAAGTCTCAGAATTTGGGTTGCTTATTGGAGGCCCCCTGGAACAGGATGCAACTAACAGATTTGTTTTCGATTTCGTGTCGAACAGACATATTCATCGGAATATTGCTTGCCTGATCAGTCACCTTACTGCTTGCAGAGAACTTTTTCCGAAGACGATGCGCTGCGTAAATGTTAAAATGTGCCGCCACGCCTTGCAATGGGAAACCGAAACCGGGGACATGCTGGGCATTCCGACTGATCCAAAGACTCAAATTTATTAACGTGATTATGGGCAATAAACTTTATAACTGGCAATTTTTCGCATGTGCGTGTGCGTCGCCAGTGCATTCCATGCTCAACACAACCATGCTTGGCAACTTGATTGCGATGGAGAGATCTAAGAACTTCTTTTACTCTTTCTTTCCCCAGACAGTTTACTTCAGTACCCTTCAATGTTCGTCCACATTATTACTTCAGTGTCGACGAAAAGAAGACATAGTCGCTATACTATTCCTCGGGCTAATCATCATAGGGGCTGTTCGTCGTCAAGATTGTCAGATAGCTCAAGGTTGTCGGACGTCCTCGAGCGTAAAGATCTGATGTAATCTGAGCACTCGTTGTTTACCCTAGCCCGTTGTCCACCTAGCGTCTAGCACCACAATGTATAAACCGCGAGTACAATCGATGACCGTTGTTCGCTAAAAGCTGGAATTACGATTATCATTACGTTGATTGAGAGAGCCCTGCCGTTGTACGGTTGGTGTGCTGTAAACGGAGAACCTGCTTTATCGACGCTGCTTCCCTGGGGATCTAGCTTGATTTGCGCATCCTTACAACAAAAGAGAAGCAAAAAAAAGGCACTACATAATTTCTAGCGATAATTTTTTATTGATCCTCAATAAAGCGATCGTCGTGGAAAAGCCCCTCTGTGAGAGAACGTTCAGCTACGAACCGACGACACTAAACACTGCGCTTCCTAATGGACGTGTATCAAAAGGTGTTGTAAAACGACTTTAATTACACCACTTACTGCAATTGTACTGCCGCTTGGTAAAGTAGGTAAACGAGAGTGTGGTGTGTGCAGCCCCTGGCTTCTCGTTCATTCCTTTCCCACCTTTTATTTACAACCATCTAAAGCTCCCTGTCAGTTGCTCTATCGATACATCTAATGGATTCTTGCACACATTCCAGGACGTTAATGGTGACGTGGCCCCGCTTCAGGACGATTGTTGGTGTACAGTGGAATTTGCGTTTCTCAGCTCGTACAACACGTACCATCATTTTCCCTCTCCCGAGCCGATGCGTGCTGGCAATCAAAACTTTTAATTGAACTACCACGCGGCTTACGGGGCAACAGTTTCATTGCGCCGCTCGAACGCACTATTGCGATTCCACCATTTCGAGACACTCCGGAAAGAGCCCTGAAAAATAGGCATCGAACTGTGAAATTGGAAAAATTTGTCCGAAGCTTACCTTAAGATTCGTGTACAGGCTGTGGTGTCAATGTTTACGATTCATTTGGTGCCAGCAGAAAGTGAGATCTCCATCCTCCACACCTGTTTGAGCTATGTTTTTAATCCATGGATTACAGAAACATATAGGGTGGTGTAAGCTGTTGATACTATCCAATATTTTGTATTTATTATGGATCCAATTAATACACTGCATGCAAACACACACAAAACCAACGCATAATATTGCCATCGTAATATCCTGTCTAAACCTTATTGAGTTTTTATTTCCTAATTATATCGCCATCCAACTATTGACACAAAACGATATCATGGGAGAAGTTTGAGATTTAAAACACGAGCCCGGCCAATAAAACAGTTGTCTTTGGTAGTGTTTACAAGAAACCCGAGACGGCATTGCTTACATTTAACATGTCTATTTTAAATTTTCAAATGTTTACTAAATAAAACAAGAACATTTCTTGTCCATGCACAAAGTCTGTATAGGTCGATGCCAGGTCGATGCATAGCCCAGATTTAATTCGCCATTTTGAACTTGATTGTGACATTTAGATGAAAAAATGCGAATATAAACTTCAGTTTTCTTCATTTTTACTTCAGCTTTTTACGGAGCTCCTTAACGATGGACCCTACATCGAATGCCGTAGGACCCACCAAAGTTTGTTGGTAACTTCGCCACTTGAAGTTGGAACCCAAAATGACCGCTTAGTCCCCACCTCTGTGCCGGAAGATCGGAAGATCCGCCTCTGCGTAGCAATATTTTTCTATGAACGATAGTTTGTCAGCTAACCGTCACAAAAGTTCCCACTGCTACTTGTCATTTTTTATGTTTTATGCATCAAACCGTATCCTATTCGGACTTTGCCCAAGCCATTGAAAAACACTGCGTATGAAAGTGCAATGATTGAATACAGCATAAAAATAAATTTTAAACTATTGTTTATGCAGCATCAAATATTCTGTAGCATTAACAAAGAAATATATAAACATATATTTTTGTTCATTATGTAAAATAATGTAATAATGTGTGGTATTTAGTATTCTCTCTGTCGAACGACGAACAGCACTGCACTCACCAATATCTATCAGCTGTTCTAAGGTAGTCAGTCGGGACTAAATATTTCCCACTGTACACTGATGTTTTATTTGGAACAGTTACAAAGGTGCTATAATAATACGTTCCCTCATATTGATACATCACATCTCTACAATAATATAAATTGAAGGAATATTCTTTGGTACACATTAACTAACACCGGTAGTAGAAATAAACAAACAATACACTTTCTAGCCCTTCGTTTTCCTGGTTTGATGCTGCTAGCGTTCAAAATTAAAAAAAGGCTCACAGCCTCCTTTTTTTAACCGAACTAGTAAAATCCCAAATATCGTCGTTTCACTTCTGTTCTCTCCGTCCTCTTCGTCCTGGTGAATGTATTTTTTTTTGTACGTTTATGTTTAGCTATACACTTTAGACCAACCAATTCACATCCGGGCGGTTCCACACTAGCACACCTCCACCACCTACCGGAAGCTGCAAACCCGACCAGAAACTCTCCAACCGTTTGGTGGTTGGTAAATAATTGTCTGGTGCGAAATCGCGGCCACAGCGAAAAAGTCCCCAACCAGTACAAAGCAGCAACAGTCACACGAAAGCAACAACAAAGAACAAATGCACTCGCACAATAGCTACAGCGTGGGGAATTATAGCATAAAGGGCGAACGCAGTACAGCGATCAACGCTATCAGTGCTGTGAGATAGCCGTGCAGAGTAAGCCCATACGGAAATCCAACGATGCAACGGTTCACGAGCGATGGTTTTTTTTTAATAATCGGCAAGGATGCTATCCCCGGACACTGCGCAGCAATTGGAAGGCTACGGTGAAAATCCTTCGAAAGTTGTATCCAACAACAGTGCACTGGAGCTTCCCTTTGGTCTTTAACAGGCAAATTGCTTCACGAGAAAATCCGGCAAAGCCTTTGAACGTGAAACACCATGATGAAGATGACCAGCGAAGAAAAAAAGGATACCGCTCGTTTGGTACTTCCATTTAAGTGAAATTATTATTAGTTTTCCACTCGAGACAATGAGCAGAAAACAATGGCCAAGTGGAGACCGTGCAAATGCAATGCTCTTGCCTGGTAGCGATCAAACCGAAACCAAACATAGAAAAAATCTGAAAACTCCCCCTGCGCCGAAGGGGGTGTTGCAGTTGCATTCGGCAACATCGACCAAAGTGTGGGATATGCCAGTCCAGCGAAGTGGGTGCTCTGGGTGATGCTTGTAAAAAGTGCCTCTGTAAACAGTGCGAACGTCTCCGAGAGACAAACAAACCAAACACTCCAGCCACAGCGCCCAAACACTCGCACATACACACAACTCCGCCCACACATCATCATCAAAGACGGTGGCACCTCGGGAGCGTTCTCCGGTCCGCGTCCTGTCGTCGAATCTCTTGGGACTAGTCACTTTTCCAGCACGAGTGACACTTTTCCTTGTGGGGCTTTTCGGTTTCCACTTTCACTCAACCCCCAACATTAGCCCCCTTTGTCTGTGCATCCTTGTCCACCGTCTCGGTGGCAACTGAACCGGCTGCTTGCAACGTACGACCAGTGACCGCTCGTTATGATTTTTCCATTCCAAAGCAGTTTTCCACGTCATGGTCCACGACGGTGTCTGTTTGTTTGCTACTGGATTAAATTGTCGCCGCGCCGGGGGATGCAGTTTTGTGTGCAGAAGGATTGCTGGCATCCTTAAATTGTTATCCTTTTCGTTTTGCTTTCCCTTTGCCCCAACCGCACCCTCATCCTGCCCTGCCTCACCGATTGCCGTTATTCACTTTGATGAGGATATAGTTGGCTCTGCTAGCTGTTGCTTGCTTGCCTTGTGTTTGTTTGCTTTGCAGATTTTTATTCTTTCCCTTTCTTTTGCTTATGTTCCTTCGTTTGATTGTTTAACTACACAAAAAACCGGGATAGACAATGTGGTAGGACGCTTCGAGCAAAGGAAAAGCTGAAAAGCCGACCGCCGATTCTCTCTAACGAGCTGTTTGCCAAGTGCTAACAATGAGGATACATAAAGCGAATGCTCTTCTTATTTGGATGTAAATGAATATGCAATGTCCCACCCTGATTTGGTGATTTTTGAGAAATGGTTTTGGGTGATATGAGAACAGCCAGTCAAGTCTCATTATCTGAATAATTATCTTCTTCGTTATATGTCATACGGATTATCTTTTATTCTACATATACATACAAAATACATACGAAATGCATACAAGGGGGAGAAGGCTAAAAATCTTAAGAGATGATTTAAACTTAAAATTTATAAAGGGTGCCTCTCATCAAATTGCATCACTAGAAAATGTATAAAATTACCTAGTTGATCCATCCTTTTTGGAAAATTCCGTTACGTTGTGTACAAAATCTGACTGCAGTTTGTAAATCTGTACCTAAAATCACTTCTTATTCATGGCCTGCTTAACATTTGACCTCCTTGGGACGCTTCCGTAGCGTCTGCTTCATAATAGGGTAGCATTTTTCGATGGGCCTTATTTGATGTGGGACACCCCTTAAACTCCATCAAAATATGTTACTGGCGATATATGATGATTTTTCCCGTACGATTATCACACGCCATTCTATAATTTATCCTACAGTCAAAAGCAATCTATTTAAAAGGTAAATTAATTCAATAACAAACAAAATATACTTTCAAAGACACATTTAAACTCCTTTTTTGTTCATTTCTTTTTTATTTTCATCCCAATGTTGAATAACTTTAATCGCGTGCAGCAGTTAATTTACTTGTCAGCAACGACCAGTGCATCAAGCGCAACCTTAAAGACATTGCTGATGATCCTTGAACACGACACTGAGAGTGGCTCGTGTTAACGCTTTAATCGCCCTTGAAGAGCACGAAGTATTTTCGCACCCTCGGAACGCCCTGCACAAACGGGTTGCATTAAAGTGAACTGCTTGTTTATCACCAGCCAATTGGCTGTCGGAACAATTAAAGCATTCCTTCAGCGTTCATGGCAATTGGCAAGCCATTTCGCAAAACCCCAACTGTCATCCCTCGGTTCAGAAAGCTTCTTAAGCTCGTTTGCTTCCCGCATCGCATCGTTTGCTTCGTCAACTAAACGATCCGCCCAAAATTGAGCATCCGTCGGTCGTATCGTCTCACCCGAACGAACTCCTCCCTGTATTTCTGCCAGTACAACCAGCTGCTTGCAAAGATTGGCGCGCCCTTCTCTACCACCTGGTTTGACAAGCGCGTGACAGGACCATGGGAATTAATTAGCAAACTGCGAGCACTGTTTAAGCAGATACAGTTCCGCTAAATTAATTTCTTCGCTCGGTACCGTTGATTGGCAACGGGTTTTCTTGTGCAGCAACCAAATCCTACCTGGTCGACAGAGAAGGGAAGAAATCGCGTTGTTCCTCTGTCTAAAGTAATTAAAATTTCCATTTTTCTCGCGATCGATCTCGGGAGGAAGTATTGATTATCAATGGGAAAGTTAAAGCATGATAAGAAAATGCAATGTTGATAGCAATCTAAACTAACCACTGACCGCATCGTACCTAACGTTGCAAATGACACATTAATTGCGAACAACCTCGTGGTTGTTAAGCATATAATCAATCACATACTTTTGTATTATGCGAAACTTCGATCAGATTGGCCGTTTCCACGTTTTCATAATGCTACACAACTCAATTGTGGAATAATGTCGAATAAAACTAATCAATTTTTTGGCACTTCAAAACATTGTTTAAATTTTCTATGTTGCGAAAAACGCCAACTATTTCACTGAAACACTAAACAACAAGTTGAAATTTGAATAAAATGCGCATACAAATATGAACTAAATTGTTATTGTTTTTGCGTTTCAAATCAAGCATACGGTTATAGTATAGCGTCCAACACACTTCCACACATGTGTTCGTTAACTCTTTAATAACTTTAAGACAATGTAAGTCATTAGTATATTATCCAGTCCAAACTTAGCTAACTATGCTTATTTTAGCTTATTTATGTATCGTGATTGATTCTTAAAGACAATACTTCTACCTAGGTAATATTCTTGGTTCATTTTCATCAGAATTTTACTTCCCTTTTCCATAAGCTCTACAAAGTCTGCATCCAAACGATACTACAATGCTTGGGATTAATTATCTCCAATTAAAATATCTAACTCCAAATTCAACGCAATGGAACAGAATTTAATAATGCCACCACAACCCTGCATTAGATTGTAAGATATATACGATCAATGTACAATAAATATTCGTATTGATTTTCAATGTGTACTTTCACGAGAAATGAACGAATATGTTTTTCTGCCCTCAGTAAGTTTCATTATATCCTGAGCAATATCCTATCAAGTGTTCTATAACCCTACGACAGATACGGTCATCTGTTGTTTCAGGAAACACCTACACACTAAATTTAATCTTTGTTCGCACAGGTGTTTACCACTACTGCACCATCTCAACTCCCTATATTCTCACCACCATTTTCACTTCTCCCAATTTACTGCCTCATAAAATTACACCCAACCACTAACCCGGACAGGCCGCCCGCAGAAAAAAGATACTCCGTAAATAAATAATCCAGTTAGAACCATCAACACCGCTCGATCGTGTACGCCTTACGACTTACAATCAACCACCACGGCAAAGGACCAACCGGACCGGAAAGAAGATCTCTTAACGAGCCCAAAAATCAATCATCCTTACGAGACCACACGCCTGTCTGTAGGCCTATTGATTTACCGAAATTAGTTTTACGTGGCTCCAAAAACCAATTACCTCTTCTATTATTTTTGCTGCCATCGGAACGGAGTAGCATCGGGACCGGTACACTAGCTAAAATGATTCCGCCTACCGATACCTGTATTGGTTCCGACAGTACAGGTTGGATAGGAACAGTAGCAAATTGAGGCGATGCAAACGCTTCCGTCGATGGAAAAAGACGAACCACAAACGCTGCCCGGCGACAAAACCGTTCCGAAGCCTTGCAGCTATCGCGTATGTAATTGTGTTTATAAAATATTGATTAACGTTGTTAATAAAGTTTATGATAAGTAAATGAACGTTATTATTCGCTATTACGTTACCGTCAACGACCCCGGGCTTTGGAGGAGAGCTACCGCTTGGCTGTGGCTCTAAATTGCTCCCTGAACGATGCGATGGCATACGACTAGATGCGCACGGGTAAAAGCGCTCCCCAAGTCAAATGGACCAAAGCAACCTGAGGGAAACTGCAGGACTTCTACGTTAACGTTCATGCGAAACGCAGAACCATCTAGAGAGCAGGTTGTGGGTACAAACTACTGTTACCTACGGTTGCATCCTGAGCCCTAGGGATGCCCCAACGGAGCCTGTGCAAGTGTATGTACGTATGTCCTGATGTTGACGCAAAATGTGAATCTACTTGCGTTCACACTCGCTTGTGAGGTGGCCGATTGCAAAACCCTTAACGAAGTGGCAAACATCGTGTTCACAAGGCACACGCAGTCACAACGGGTGCTACCGCATGTACGTACAACGGCCATCGTAATCGGTGGGGTAAGAGACAGCGTACTGCTAGTGCACAAGTGCGCTACCAGCGGGGTAGAACGCATCCCTTCGCCGGCACGGTGGCCGACAGAGCCGAACAATGTTTACACTAATTGCGGTCATAAATTTATTTGTTCCTCTCGTGTTGCGACCACGACGTTTGGTGGGTTCGTGTGTTTGTATGTGAGTAATATTTATTTGTTTTCTGGAATCTGTGAGCAAGGTTTGGTGTTTTTTCTCCCGGTTTTCGGTTATGACGCCTGCAAACATTTATGCATACATTTATTTTTATTTTTAATCATACCGTTTGTGCATTTGTAACTAACGGGATAAGATACCTGTCGCGACACCCCGCGGACAAACAATCGATGAAACATACCTGCTGAATATTTCACTTCATGATTCATTCATTCATTATGCGCCCGGAGCAAATTACTTTGTGGCGACCAGAGCATCGCAAATAGCCAAGACACAAAATAGCGCCACCTAGGCAAAAAAGAGGGTACTAAACAAATTGCTAGTTGGGAAGTTTTGCCTGGACACGACGAACACAATCAGTCCTTTGTTCCTAGGTAAACCCAAACTAGCAACCGGTAAAAGCTAGAACAATAAGATCCTTGTTTGTAGGAGAGGAACGAAGGAATACTCGAACAAACGAAAAAACAGACAGGATCAAACACGAAAGGAGACAGGAAAGTTCGAGACATGGCCAGCACAATATAAAAGCGGTGGCATGTCCGAACGAAAGTTAGTTATCGCTCCGGCCCCCGACGAGGAAGACCTTCTGCTAGTTATCGCTCCGATCTCCGACGAGGAAGACCTTCTGCGAGTTATCGCTCC